>NW_025536886.1:0-30000 GCF_020615455.1 Coregonus clupeaformis
AAGGGCACCTATTGGTAGATGGGTATATAAAAAAAGAAGACATTGAATATCCCTTTGAGCATGGTGAAGTTATTAATTAGACTTTGGATGGTGTATCAATACACCCAGTCACTACAAAGATACAGGCGTCCTTCCTAACACAGTTGCCGGAGAGGAAGGAAACCGCTCAGGGATTTCACCAAGAAGCCAATGGTGACTTTAAAATAGTTACAGTTTAATGGGTGAGATAGGAGAAAACTGGGGATGGATCAATAACATTGTAGTTACTCCACAATACTAACCTAATTGACAGAGTGAAAAGAAGGAAGCCTGTACAGAATAAAACATATTCCAAAACATGCACCCTGTTTGTAACAAGTTACTAAAATAATACTGCAAAAAAGTGGCAAAGCAATTAACTTTATGCCCTGAATACAAAGTGTTACGTTTGGGGCAAATCCAGCGCAACACATCACTGAGTACCACTCTACATGTCTCAATTATGGTGGTGGCCATTGCATCATGTTAAGGGTATGCTTGTCATCGGCAAGGACTAGAGAGTTTTTTAGGATAAAAATAAACAGAATAGAGCTAAGCACAGGCAAAATCCTAGACAAAAACCTGGTTCAATCTGCTTTCAAACAGACAGATTCACCTTTCAGCAGGACAATAACCTAAAACACAAGGCCAAATATACACTGGAGTTGCTTACTTAGACGACATTGAATGTTCCTGAGTGGCCTAGTTACAGTATTGACTTAAATTCGGCTTGAAAATCTATGGCAAGACTTGAAATGGCTTTCTAGTAATGATCAACAACCAACTTGACAGAGCTTGAAGAATTTTTAAAAGAATAATGTGCGAATATTGTGCGAATATTGTACAATCCAGATGTACAAAGCTCTTAGAGACTTACCCAGAAAGACTCACAGCTGTAATCGCTGCTAAAGGTGATTCTAACATGTATTCACTCAGGGGTGTGAATAATTATATAAATGAGATATTTCTGTATTTCATTTTCAATAAATGTCCTAAAAACATGTTTTCACTGTCATTATGGGGTATTGGAGTCCCCTGTAGCTCAGTTGGTAGAGCATGGCGCTTGCAACGCCAGGGTTGTGGGTTCGTTTCCCACGGGGGGCCAGTATGAAAAATGTATGCACTCACTTACTGTAAGTTGCTCTGGATGAGAGCGTCTGCTAAATTATTAAAATGTAATGTAAAATGTATTGTGTGTAGATGTGATTTATTTATTAATTTTTTTAATCCATTTTGAATTCAGGCTGTAACACAAAATGTGAATACTTTGTGTGTGTGTATTACAATCAAGACTCAGAGGTGTAAGGTGAAAAGTCAGAGGTTAGGGGTCAGAGGTCAGGACTCACTCCTTCAGTTCGATGGCCTGGTCTTTATCTGCCTGCTTCTTCATTCCATTCAGCAGGGTAGAGGAGTGCTGCTTCATGATACCAAACATCTAGAGGAGAGAGAGAGAGAGAGAGAGAGAGAGAGAGAGAGAGAGAGAAGGGAGAGAGAGAGACAGAGAGAGAGAGAGAGAGAGAGAGAGAGAGAGAGAGAGAGAGAGAGAGAGAGAGAGAGAAAGGGGTGGGAGTGAGAGAGACAGAGAGAGAGAGAGACAGAGACAGACAGACAGACAGACAGACAGACAGAGAGAGAGAGAGAGAGAGAGGGAGAGAGAGAGAGGGGAGAGAGAGAGTACAGAGAGAGACAGAGAGAGAACAGAGAGAGAGAGAGTAGCAGGTTAGCTGCTTCATGACACCAAACATCTAGAGAAGAGAGAGGAGTTTATAACACGTTGATAATAACTTTATAACATGTTCAAAATGGGTTTATAAAGAGTTTATAACAAGCTATAATGAGTTTATAATAAATTGATAAAACATGAGTAGAAATGACAGATGATAAAATGATGAGGGAGATGGAGGGATGGTTCTACCTCTTTTAGTCGTCCAGAGGTAAAGGAAGGAGAGAGGACACTGCGGATCCGTCTCCATGTATCGTCCTCGGCAACGGACAACGCATCAAACAGCTCTCCGTTCAGACGGAAGTTCTAAAACATGGAGGACAGTTGTAATAATTATCAAACAGCTCTCCGTTCAGATGGAGGTTCTAAAACATGGAGGACAGTTGTAATAATTATCAAACAGCTCTCCGTTCAGATGGAAGTTCTAAAACATGGAGGACAGTTGTAATAATTATCAAACAGCTCTCCTTTCAGATGGAAGTTCTAAAACATGGAGGACAGTTGTAATAATTATCAAACAGCTCTCCGTTCAGACAGAAGTCTTTCATATTTACATGAATTCCACAGATAATGTATTAATAATATAAATAATGATGTTAGGATTATTATTATTAGGGGTGTGTGTGTGTGTGTGTGTGTGTGTGTGTGTGTGTGTGTGTGTGTGTGTGTGTCTCACCCTGCGGTTGGTGAAGATGCTATAACACTCTTTAATCAGGATGGTCTTGATCATGCTTTTGTCCATGATACACAGAACAGGCTGCCTCCCATCATAGATCCTTCACAGAGGAGAAACACACAGACACCTGGATTAAACCACTATATATACACCTACAGTGAGGGAAAAAAGTATTTGATCCCCTGCTGATTTTGTACGTTTGCCCACTGACAAAGAAATTATCAGTCTATAATTTTAATGGTAGGTTTATTTGAACAGTGAGAGACAGAATAACAACAACAAAATCCAGAAAAACGCATGTCAAAAATGTTATAAATTGATTTGCATTTTAATGAGGGAAATAAGTTGTTTTGTTGTTTGTTTTAGTCATTTAGCAGACGCTCTTATCCAGAGCGACTTACAGGAGCAATTAGGGTTAAGTACCTTGCTTAAGGGCACATCGACAGATTTTTCACCTAGTCGGCTCGGGGATTAGAACCAGCGACCTTTCGGTTACTGGCACAACGCTCTTACCGACTAAGCTACCTGACCCCCTCTCAATCAGAAAGATTTCTGGCTCCCAGGTGTCTTTTATACAGGTAACGAGCTGAGATTAGGAGCACACTCTTAAAGGGAGTGCTCCTAATCTCAGTTTGTTACCTGTATAAAAGACACCTGTCCACAGAAGCAATCAATCAATCAGATTCCAAACTCTCCACCATGGCCAAGACCAAAGAGCTCTCCAAGGATGTCAGGGACAAGATTGTAGACCTACACAAGGCTGGAATGGGCTACAAGACCATCGCCAAGCAGATTGGTGAGAAGGTGACAACAGTTGATGCGATTATTTGCAAATGGAAGAAACACAAAAGAACTGTCAATCTCCCTTGGCCTGGGGCTCCATGCAAGATCTCACCTCGTGGAGTTGCAATGATCATGAGAACGGTGAGGAATCAGCCCAGAACTACGCGGGAGGATCTTGTCAATGATCTCAAGGCAGCTGGGACCATAGTCACCAAGAAAACAATTGGTAACACACTACGCCGTGAAGGACTGAAATCCTGCAGCGCCCTCAATGTCCCCCCTGCTCAAGAAAGCACATATACAGGCCCGTCTGAAGTTTGCCAATTAACATCTGAATGATTCAGAGGAGAACTGGGTGAAAGTGTTGTGGTCAGATGAGACCAAAATCGAGCTCTTTGGCATCAACTCTACTCGCCGTGTTTGGAGGAGGAGCAATACTGCCTATGACCCCAAGAACACCATCCCCACCGTCAAACATGGAGGTGGAAACATTATGCTTTGGGGGTGTTTTTCTGCTAAGGGGACAGGACAACTTCACCGCATCAAAGGGACGATGGACGGGGCCATGTATCGTCAAATCTTGGGTGAGAACCTCCTTCCCTCAGCCAGGGCATTGAAAAAGGGTCGTGGATGGGTATTCCAGCATGACAATGACCCAAAACACACGGCCAAGGCAACAAAGGAGTGGCTCAAGAAGAAGCACATTAAGGTCCTGGAGTGGCCTAGCCAGTCTCCAGACCTTAATACCATAGAAAATCTGTGGAGGGAGCTGAAGGTTCGCTAAATGTCAGCCTCAAAACCTTAATGACTTATAGAAGATCTGCAAAGAGGAGTGGAACAAAATCCCTCCTGAGATGTGTGCAATCCTGGTAGCCAACTACAAGAAACGTCTGACCTCTGATTGCCAACAAGGGTTTTTCCACCAAGTACTAAGTCATGTTTTGCAGAGGGGTCAAATACTTATTTCCCTCGTTATAATGCAAATCAATTTATAACATTTTTGACATGTTTTCTGGATTTTTTTGTTGTTATTCTGTCTCTCAATGTTCAAATAAACCTACCATTAAAATTATAGACTGATCATTTCTTTATCAGTGGGCAAATTTACAAAATCAGCAGGGGATCAAATACTTTTTTCCCTCACTGTACATGGTACACAGAACAGACTGCCTCCCATCATAGATCCTTCACAGAGGAGAAACACACACACACCTGGCTTAAACCACCTCATATAAAACTACATATAAAACATTATTCTTGTTGTTACTGTTGATATTACTATTATTATTCATGGTCACATGATAGCTTGAGCAGGTGAAGAATTGAGCATAGTACAGTTGTGAGTCAACCTAGTACAGTACAGCCAACTGAACTCACCCCCAGATTCTCCCGTACTTCTGAAAGCACTCTGTGTCAAAGTTAGTGAAACCCTGGAGAGAGAGAGAGAGAGAGAGAGAGAGAGAGAGAGAGAGAGAGAGAGAGAGAGAGAGAGAGAGAGAGAGAGAGAGAGAGAGAGAGAGAGAGAGAGAGAGAGAGAGAGAGAGAGAGAGAGAGAGCGAGAGAGAGAGAGACATGGAGAGAGAGTACAGAGAGAGAGAGAGTACAGAGAGAGAGAGGGAGAGAGAGAGAGAGAAAAAAAACAGCTGATTCATGCCTGAACAGAGAACACACCTGAAACAGGTCAGGGTTGAGGGGGGTTTGTTCTGTTCTGTTTTACGGCCCCCAGGGGCAAGCAACACAACTTCTAGACTTATCATGTCTCATATGACCTTTTGTTTATCTATTGTTTAAACAACCTGCTAGTCATTTTTGTCCTTCTCAATGTATTATTTTACATGGGGGGGGGGGAAAAACACTATTGTGTAAAACATGTAAGAGATGTTTACTATGAATGTGGACAACGTGGTCCTCTGTAGCTCAGCTGGTAGAGCACGGCGCTTGTAACGCCAAGGTAGTGGGTTCGATCCCCGGGACCACCCATACACAAAATAATGTATGCAGGCATGACTGTAAGTGGCTTTGGATAAAAGCGTCTGCTAAATGGCATATTATTATTACAAACCTTTTTATACTCCATCATTGTGCCAAAGTAAGGTAGGGGTTTGGGTCCAGGGATCCCCATCTTAGTGAATACACCATAGGGCCAGTATCCATACCTATACACACACACACACACACATTAACTAGTAATATATTCTAGAGAAGTATTTACAAAAAATAAAAACATATCTTTAACTCTGCATTGTTGGAAAATGACCCCTAAGTAAGCATTTCCCTGTTAGTCTACACCGGTTAACTACCATGCATGTGGCATATGGCATTTGATTTGATGTAATACAATTTCATTTGAAGTTCTTACACCACTATGAGGGTGATGAGGAGGGCCAGGAGTGTCCAGGTCTCAGCAGAGAAGTAGGGCAGAAAACTCATCTTTCCTCCGGTTGGGCTCCCTGCTGCTTCTAAAAACAAAGGTCCCGTTTTCTCTCAGGCTCGGTTCGAGTTCACTTGTCCAATGGTCTGACAGGTTTTCAGTTGTTTTTTTCTGTCCGGTTCTAGTGTGGTTCGACTACCGACTGTTGCTCTTCTCGGTATTCTGTTTGAGACAGTACACCTTGCGCGTGATTGTTTTATCTCGTCGGAAAGGTGTGAAGCTAGCCACAATAAGGATGAGCCACAATGGAATTTGCAGTTCGCCTTCAGAATAAGAGTCCCATATTGAAACTGATGCAAATGGATGCAAATAGTGGAATAATGCCATATTTGGACTAGGTAAAGCTGAACAAGGTTGGAATGTTGTTATATTAATTAAACAAAAGGCAATAAGTAGTTAATTTGACACACCCAAAAATAATAGTTAAAGTCACACTGTGGCTGTATTAGACTTCAGAATTGCATTGGGGCAAACTTCTATTGCACTGTACAGTGTTACCTCTGGATCTTGGGTCCATGAAACGTGAAGAATTTACACTAATATTAGCGTCGTAGCTCTTCCTGCAGGACGTTAACCGTGAGAAATCACCTCCCAGTTCCACAGGTGAGGCTGTACATTGCAATATGAACGTTCGACAGGCACAATAGACTGAATTGTGAGGTGTTTTCCCACAGTTAAAGTCCTGCGATAAGAGCTAAAGCTACGATGCTAATATTTGTGTAACTCTTTAGAATTGTTATCTGTGGGTGTCAATGAGTAGGCTGGTACCCCATGTCATGGACCCAAGATCCATAAGTAAGGCTGTACATCGAAGGTATGTTGCAATCCTGAAGACTATATATACATCCACAGTGCAATTTCAACTGATTTTATATTTTGGCATCAAATTAACTAATTATTGTCTTTTGTTGAATTTATATAATTATTTATTATAATTATTATAATTATATTCTAACCTTGTTTAGCATTATCTTGTCCAAATTGTAGCATGATTCCACAATTTGTATCCGTTCGCATCAGTTTCAATGGGTAACTTTTATTTTGAATGCGAACCGCCGATTCTACTATTGTTGCTCTGGCAAATGCTGTTTACGACACACACGCAATAAGGAGGGAGAGGTGGGGGAGGAGGGAGAGGAGGAAAGGAGGGAGAGGAGGAAGAGGGGGAGGCGGGAGAGGAGGTGGAGGAGGGAGAGGAGGTAGAGTAGGGGGAGGAGGGGGAGTGTGTGAGAGGTGAACGCGTAGCAGGGAGGGATGGTGATTCATCGACAAGAGAGAGCAAGGGCATATTCATTACAGAAACCGATTAACGTTTAAGAACTAAATGGCAGCAAACAGAGAAAAATTAGAGCTTCTATTGGATACATTTAGGTAGGGCCTTCCACATTTCGTTCAGTTTGTTTCCGTTAAAGAAACGTTTTGCAACTACATCCCTGGTAGAGAGATGAGAGAACTTTGATTACTAGAGAGTTATGAGGTCATTTCTTTATTGCCGGAAGACAGATGCCATGTGGAAAAGTGTTCATCTGGATATTTTTCTTTGGTCTAAAGGACGGTTCAAATCAAAAAACACAATAACAAGCTAACTCACTTCCTCGTTACATAACGAGACCCGCCACCGCGCGCGAATGCACGCTCTCTTTCTCAATCTCACGCGCGCACACACACGTTAACTCCGCCTGACCCGACACAGCCACTCCGCTGTAATCGTCAGTCCTGGTGCCTTGCCAACAGGAACAACACAACATTTTCCACACGCAACACTCAAATCACAGATAGAACAATGAGCCAGATGTTTCACCGGATGTATACATCTGAAGCATCCGGTTGGTATTTCCCCTCCCCACCAAATATGGTGATGAGAGGAAGCCCAGTGGCCGGTAGTGGGAGAAGACGGAGCGAGATGGATTTTGGCCGACGTTCTGCTAATCTTGTCATGGATGAAATGTTTTGATCTCAATACGGTTTTCTGTTCCCAAAAACTTGACTCTTGTTGTAGACTTTACCCTTTGCCAAAGTTTTTTTTTTAAATGGCGTTGTTGTTTATGGTAATCAGATAGGATAGGGAGCATTAAAAAAGGTGTGTGTTTGTGTGCGTGTGTGTGTGTCTGTGTATGTGTGTTTGTGAGCAGGTAAAGGTAATGGCCCTATGGAATGTGAAAGGAGCTGGGGATCCCTGGTCCCAAACCCATTCCTTACTGGGGGACCGTCTTCAATGGTGGAGACAAGGTATCTAGCTCTAGTCCAGGGTCACATGACAAGGTGTCTAGTCCAGGGTCACATGACAAGGTATCTAGCTCTAGTCCAGGGTCACATGACAAGGTATCTAGCTCTAGTCCAGGGTCACATGACAAGGTATCTAGCTCTAGTCCAGGGTCACATGACAAGGTATCTAGCTCTAGTCCAGGGTCACATGACAAGGTATCTAGCTCTAGTCCAGGGTCACATGGCAAGGTATCTAGCTCTAGTCCAGGGTCAAATTAAATTAAATTAAATTTTATTGGCCACATGCGCCGAATACAACAGGTGCAGACGTTACAGTGAAATGCTTACTTACAGCCCTTAACCAACAGTGCATTTATTTTAAACAAAAAAGTAAAAATAAAACAACAAAAAAAGTGTTGAGAAAAAAAGAGCAGAAGTAAAATAAAATAACAGTAGGGAGGCTATATATACAGGGGGGTACCGGTGCAGAGTCAATGTGCGGGGGCACCGGCTAGTTGAGGTAGTTGAAGTAATATGTACATGTGGGTAGAGTTAAAGTGACTATGCATAAATAATTAACAGAGTAGCAGCAGCGTAAAAAGGATGGGGTGGGGGGGCAGTGCAAATAGTCCGGGTAGCCATGATTAGCTGTTCAGGAGTCTTATGGATTGGGGGTAGAAGCTGTTGAGAAGTCTTTTGGACCTAGACTTGGCACTCCGGTACCGCTTGCCGTGCGGTAGCAGAGAGAACAGTCTATGACTAGGGTGGCTGGAGTCTTTGACAATTTTGAGGGCCTTCCTCTGACACCGCCTGGTATAGAGGTACTGGATGGCAGGAAGCTTGGCCCCAGTGATGTACTGGGCCGTACGCACTACCCTCTGTAGTGCCTTGCGGTCGGAGGCCAAGCAGTTGCCATACCAGGCGGTGATGCAACCAGTCAGGATGCTCTCGATGGTGCAGCTGTATAATTTTATGAGGATCTGAGGACCCATGCCAAATCTTTTCAGTCTCCTGAGGGGGAATAGGCTTTGTCGTGCCCTCTTCACGACTGTCTTGGTGTGTTTGGACCATAATAGTTCGTTGGTGATGTGGACACCAAGGAACTTGAAGCTCTCAACCTGTTCCACTACAGCCCCGTCAATGAGAATGGGGGCGTGCTCAGTCCTCTTTTTTTTCCTGTAGTCCACAATCATCTCCTTTGTCTTGGTCACGTTGAGGGATAGGTTGTTGTCCTGGCACCACACGGCCAGGTCTCTGACCTCCTCCCTATAGGCTGTCTCATCGTTGTCGGTGATCAGGCCTACCACTGTTGTGTTGTCGGCAAACTTAATGATGGTGTTGGAGTCGTGCCTGGCCATGCAGTCATGGGTGAACATGGAGTACAGGAGGGGACTGAGCACGCACCCCTGAGGGGCCCCCGTGTTGAGGATCATTGTGGCAGATGTGTTGTTACCTACCCTTACCACCTGGGGGCGGCCCGTCAGGAAGTCCAGGATCCAGTTGCAGAGGGAGGTGTTTAGTCCCAGGATCCTTAGCTTAGTGATGAGCTTTGAGGGCACTATGGTGTTGAATGCTGAGCTGTAGTCAATGAATAGCATTCTCACGTAGGTGTTCCTCTTGTCCAGGTGGGAAAGGGCAGTGTGGAGTGCAATAGAGATTGCATCATCTGTGGATCTGTTGGGGCGGTATGCAAATTGGAGTGGGTCTAGGGTTTCTGGGATAATGCTGTTGATGTGAGCCATGACCAGCCTTTCAAAGCACTTCATGGCTACAGACGTCAGTGCTACGGGTCGGTAGTCATTTAGGCAGGTTATCTTAGAGTCCTTGGGCACGGGGACTATGGTGGTCTGCTTGAAACATGTTGGTATTACAGACTCAGTCAGGGACATGTTGAAAATGTCAGTGAAGACACTTGCCAGTTGGTCAGCACATGCTCGGAGTACACGTCCTGGTAATCCGTCTGGCCCTGCGGCCTTGTGAATGTTGACCTGCTTAAAAGTCTTACTCACATCAGCTACGGAGAGCGTGATCACATAGTCATCCGGAACAGCTGGTGCTCTCATGCATGCTTCATTTTTGCTTGCCTCGAAGCGAGCATAGAAGTGGTTTAGCTCGTCTGGTAGGCTTGTGTCACTGGGCAGCTCGCGGCTGTGCTTCCCTTTGTAGTTTGTAATAGTTTTCAAGCCCTGCCACATCCGACGAGCGTCAGAGCCAGTGTAGTACGATTCAATCTTAGTCCTGTATTGACTCTTTGCCTGTTTGATGGTTCGTCGGAGGGCATAGCGGGATTTCTTATAAGCCTCCGGGTTAGAGTCCCGCTCCTTGAAAGCGGCAGCTCTACCCTTTAGCTCAGTGCGGATGTTTCCTGTAATCCATGGCTTCTGGTTGGGGTATGTGCGTACGGTCACTGTGGGGACGACATCATCGATGCACTTATTGATGAAGCCAGTGACTGATGTGGTGTACTCCTCAATGCTATCGGAAGAATCCCGGAACATGTTCCAGTCTGTGCTAGCAAACCAGTCCTGTAGCTTAGCATCTGCGTCATCTGACCACTTTTTTATTAACCGAGTCACTGGTGCTTCCTGCTTTAGTTTTTGCTAATAAGCAGGAATCAGGAGGATAGAGTTATGGTCAGATTAGCCAAATGGAGGGCGAGGGAGAGCTTTGTATGCGTTTCTGTGTGTGGAGTAAAGGTGGTCTACAGTTTTTTTCCCTCTGGTTGCACATTTAACATGCTGGTAGAAATTAGGTAGAACGGATTTAAGTTTCCCTGCATTAAAGTCCCCGGCCACTAGGAGCGCTGTATCTGGATGAGAGTTTTCCTGTTAATTTATGGCCTTATACAGCTCATTCAGTGCAATCTTAATGCCAGCATTGGTTTGTGGTGGTAAATAGACAGCTATGAAAAATATAGATGAAAACTCTCTTGGTAAATGGTGTGGTCTACAGCTTATCATATGACAAGGTCACATGACAAGGTGTCTAGTCCAGGGTCATATGACAAGGTATCTAGTCCAGGGTCACATGACAAGGTATCTAGTCCAGGGTCACATGACAAGGTATCTAGTCCAGGGTCACATGACAAGGTATCTAGTCCAGGGTCACATGACAAGGTATCTAGTCCAGGGTCACATGACAAGGTATCTAGTCCAGGGTCACAAGACAAGGTATCTAGTCCAGGGTCACATGAAAAGGTGTCTAGTCCAGGGTCACATGACAAGGTGTCTAGTCCAGGGTCACATGACAAGGTATCTAGTCCAGGGTCACATGACAAGGTATCTAGTCCAGGGTCACATGACAAGGTATCTAGTCCAGGGTCACATGCCAAGGTATCTAGTCCAGGGTCACAAGACAATGTATCTAGTCCAGGGTCACATGACAAGGTATCTAGTCCAAGGTCACATGACAAGGTATCTAGTCCAGGGTCACATGACAAGGTGTCTAGTCCAGGGTCACATGACAAGGTATCTAGTCCAGGGTCACATGACAAGGTATCTAGTCCAGGGTCACATGACAAGGTATCTAGTCCAGGGTCACATGACAAGGTATCTAGTCCAGGGTCACATGACAAGGTATCTAGTCCAGGGTCACAAGACAAGGTATCTAGTCCAGGGTCACATGACAAGGTGTCTAGTCCAGGGTCACATGACAAGGTGTCTAGTCCAGGGTCACATGACAAGGTATCTAGTCCAGGGTCACATGACAAGGTATCTAGTCCAGGGTCACATGCCAAGGTATCTAGTCCAGGGTCACATGCCAAGGTATCTAGTCCAGGGTCACATGACAAGGTATCTAGTCCAGGGTCACAAGACAATGTATCTAGTCCAGGGTCACATGACAAGGTATCTAGTCCAAGGTCACATGACAAGGTGTCTAGTCCAGGGTCACATGACAAGGTGTCTAGTCCAGGGTCACATGACAAGGTATCTAGTCCAGGGTCACATGCCAAGGTATCTAGTCCAGGGTCACATGCCAAGGTATCTAGTCCAGGGTCACATGCCAAGGTATCTAGTCCAGGGTCACATGCCAAGGTATCTAGTCCAGGGTCACAAGCCAAGGTATCTAGTCCAGGGTCACAAGACAAGGTATCTAGTCCAGGGTCACATGACAAGGTATCTAGTCCAGGGTCACATGACAAGGTATCTAGTCCAGGGTCACATGACAAGGTGTCTAGTCCAGGGTCACATGACAAGGTATCTAGTCCAGGGTCACATGACAAGGTATCTAGTCCAGGGTCACATGACAAGGTATCTAGTCCAGGGTCACAAGACAAGGTATCTAGTCCAGGGTCACATGACAAGGTATCTAGTCCAAGGTCACATGACAAGGTGTCTAGTCCAGGGTCACATGACAAGGTGTCTAGTCCAGGGTCACATGACAAGGTATCTAGTCCAGGGTCACATGACAAGGTGTCTAGTCCAGGGTCACATGACAAGGTATCTAGTCCAGGGTCACATGCCAAGGTATCTAGTCCAGGGTCACATGCCAAGGTATCTAGTCCAGGGTCACATGCCAAGGTATCTAGTCCAGGGTCACATGCCAAGGTATCTAGTCCAGGGTCACAAGCCAAGGTATCTAGTCCAGGGTCACAAGACAAGGTATCTAGTCCAGGGTCACATGACAAGGTATCTAGTCCAGGGTCACATGACAAGGTATCTAGTCCAGGGTCACATGACAAGGTGTCTAGTCCAGGGTCACATGACAAGGTATCTAGTCCAGGGTCACATGACAAGGTATCTAGTCCAGGGTCACATGACAAGGTATCTAGTCCAGGGTCACATGACAAGGTGTCTAGTCCAGGGTCACATGACAAGGTCCCCTGTACCTCAGTTGGTAGAACATGGCGCTTGCAACGCCAAGGTTGTGGGTTCGTTTCCCACGGGGGGCCAGTATGGAAATGTATGCACTCACTAACTAACTGTAAGTCGCTCTGGATAAGAGCGTCTGCTAAATGACTAAAATGTAAAATGTAAGGAGTCTAGTCCAGGGTCACATGACAAGGTGTCTAGTCCAGGGTCACATGACAAGGTGTCTAGTCCAGGGTCACATGACAAGGTGTCTAGTCTAGGGTCACATGACAAGGTATCTCGTCCAGAGTCACATGACTGTTGTGTTTCAGTGACCCTCTGTCTGTAAATGTGCAGTCTTCCTGACCTTTGGGAAAGTATGGGGGGTGAGTTGGCAAATTTGGACCTGTGTTTTTGTTTGTATGGAACTGTGACAGTGCTCTCACCCTCCAGGATGTACAGTGGGGAAAAAAAGTATTTAGTCAGCCACCAATTGTAATACTTATTTTCCACCATAATTTGCAAATAAATTCATTAAAAATCCTACAATGTGATTTTCTGGATTTTTTTCTTCTCAATTTGTCTGTCATAGTTGACGTGTACCTATGATGAAAATTACAGGCCTCTCTCATCTTTTTAAGTGGGAGAACTTGCACAATTGGTGGCTGACTAAATACTTTCTTCTCCCCCCACTGTATGAGTTAAGGAAGCCTATGTTCGCTGTCATGGACCCTGCTATGATCCAAACCATCCTGGTCAAAGAGTGCTACTCCCTCTTCACCAACCGCAGGGTAAGCAACAACAATCCCAACAGCACCAACAACAACAACAACACCACCACCAACAACAACAACTTTGGAAAAAAAAAAATAGTGTTTGACCAGATACAATGTTATTTCACAGTAAACAAATTGACAACAGACTTTCAGCACGCTTATAGGGAAGGACATTCAACAAGCACAGCACTTACACAAATGACTGATGATCGGCTGAGAAATTGATGATAAAAAGATTGTGGGGGCTGTTTTGTTAGGCTTTTGACATTATCGATCATAGTCTGCTGCTGGAAAAACATATGTGTTATGGCTTTACACCCCCTGCTATATTGTGGATAAAGAGTTACCTGTCTAAAAGAACACAGAGGGTGTTATTTAATGGAAGCCTCTCCAACTAAATCCAGGTAGAATCAGTAATTCCCCAGGGCAGCTGTCTAGGCCCCAACATTTTTTTCAATCTTTACTAACAACATGCCACTGGCCAGTGTGTCTATGTATGCGGATGACTCAACACTATACACGTCAGCTACTACAGCGACTGAAATGACTGCAACACTTAACAAAGAGCTGCAATTAGTTTCAGAATGGGTGGCAAGGAATAAGTTAGTCCTAAATATTTCTAAAACTGAATTGGGACTGTAATTGGGACAAATCATTCACAAAACCCTTCAACATCCAACAATGAACATTGGGACAATATATTTCAACATCCAAATGTTGGGAATGATGAGAAATGGAATATGGAAAATGAATGTCTATTTTGTGACATCATTAAAAATTGTATAAAGGCATTATAAGGAAAACATTCTAACTTGAAGAGTTACACTTTTACACTGTGGATATCAGATTTACATCCTTTACCTTGAGTAGAAAATATCAAGGAGGAAGACAATGTTTTCGTGAAGATAGGAATGTGATTTTAGCTTTTCTAACGAAATCATAGTGATGATAATACTTTTGCCTCGTAACTAGCCACGCCCGAGGGAGCTCAGAGAGCGCGTCAGTATGACGGAAACTCCCCTCTTTACCAGAGTGCATAAAAGACTGAGATAAGAATGATCAGATCAGACTAGACGGACCTCAAGCTGCAGCTTTTGTCCATATTGGTCCCGACCCTGAAAATCAACACGAGGTGAAGACGACAAAGTTGCCTCCACTAACAATCAATTTTACGGCTGAGTAGCTGTTCTAAGTACTGTATCTAAGAAGGTGAATTGAAGTGGGACCATCCTGTTACTCTCTTCAAACCATTGTCTACTACACTGCTCTCATTATCCCACAGGGGATCATCGACACGGCTGATTAGCCGTCCTCAGAAGACCACTTCCAGAACGAGTGAAAGTAAACAGACAACTAAGAAGAAGAAGGACATTGGGAACTCTTGTGTACAATCTGAGCCTTCCATCTAAAAGGCCATCCGACCCAATCGACCCCTTCCCACGAAGGCCTGGGTCCAACAGAGAATCCGACCCAATCGACCCCTTCCCACGAAGGTCTGGGTCCAACAGAGAATCTGAGCCAATCGACCCCTTCCCACGAAGGCCTGGGTCCAACAGAGAATCTGAGCCTTCCATCTAAAAAGGCCATCCGACCCAATCGACCCCTTCCCACGAAGGCCTGGGTCCAACAGAGAATCTGAGCCTTCCATCCAAAAGGCCATCCGATCCAATCGACCCCTTCCCACGAAGGCCTGGGTCCAACAGAGAATCTGAGCCTTCCATCTAAAAAGGCCATCCGACCCAATCGACCCCTTCCCACGAAGGCCTGTGTCCAACAGAGAATCCGACCCAATCGACCCCTTCCCACGAAGGCCTGGGTCCAACAGAGAATCTGAGCCTTCCATCTAAAAGGCCATCCGACCCAATCGACCCCTTCCCACGAAGGCCTGGGTCCAACAGAGAATCTGAGCCTTCCATCTAAAAAAGGCCATCCGACCCAATCGACCCCTTCCCACGAAGGCCTGGGTCCAACAGAGAATCTGAGCCTTCCATCTAAAAAGGCCATCCGACCCAATCGACCCCTTCCCACGAAGGCCTGGGTCCAACAGAGAATCTGAGCCTTCCATCTAAAAAGGCCATCCGACCCAATCGACCCCTTCCCACGAAGGCCTGGGTCCAACAGAGAATCTGAGCCTTCCATCTAAAAGGCGATCCGACCCAATCGACCCCTTCCCACGAAGGCCTGGGTCCAACAGAGAATCTGAGCCTTCCATCTAAAAAGGCCATCCGACCCAATCAACCCCTTCCCACGAAGGCCTGGGTCCAACAGAGAATCTGAGCCTTCCATCTAAAAAGGCCATCCGACCCAATCGACCCCCTTCCCACGAAGGCCTGGGTCCAACAGAGAATCTGAGCCTTCCATCTAAAAAGGCCATCCGACCCAATCGACCCCTTCCCACGAAGGCCTGGGTCCAACAGAGAATCTGAGCCTTCCATCTAAAAGGCGATCCGACCCAATCGACCCCTTCCCACGAAGGCCTGGGTCCAACAGAGAATCTGAGCCTTCCATCTAAAAAGGCCATCCGACCCAATCGACCCCTTCCCACGAAGGCCTGGGTCCAACAGAGAATCTGAGCCTTCCATCCAAAAGGCCATCCGACCCAATCGACCCCTTCCCACGAAGGCCTGTGTCCAACAGAGATACACGACGAAGATACATGCCATTGCTTTTCTTCCCAAACGGGTCTTCAGTTCGGGGCAAAGTATTAGGATTACTGTGAGTGTAGGTATCCAAGTGTTTTCTTTCTCTCCCTCTCTTTAACTTGCCATCTTTTGTAACAAGTGTTATATTGTGTTTGTCCGCTAGGGACCCGTTTTCATTGTATTAAGTTTCTAATCCCTACCTATACCGTGTACGTATCTTGTGTTATATAATTTTTTATTAGTTAGTAAATAAATAATTAAATCAATTTGTGTGGTACGGAATGATCAGTAAGACCCGGGTTCGTGCAGACTTAAAGAGCCTACGACTTTCAGAATGAGACTGATATGAGATACATTATTAATAAATGACTGTTAAATGATAAGAGTCCAGGACAAGGTTTAATATGTGTCCGTGACCTCCAACTATCTCGTTGGAAACTGCTGTGTCAGCTGTGTGTGTGTGTGTTGTGTGCGTTGTGTGGACTTTGGACTTCCTATCAGGTCGGGTACAATCTCATCTCATAACTCTTGTTACATAACCCTCCCCAGCCTTAACCACAGATCTAGGATCAGATCCCAGAGCCCCCAGTACTAACAGGAACCATTAGCTACTAACCTAACCACAGATCTAGAGCGCCCCCCAGTGTCTCGAAGTGTGAAGTGTCAACAGAGATAGAGTTGGATACAGGGCTAGGGAAAATCTCAATTGCATTTCCTTGATTCATCGCAGTCCTTCTCATCCAATGGGTTTTGAGAAAGAGGCAGGTAGCAAGGAATCAAGGAAATACAATTGAGATTCTACTTTATTCATCTATATTACAAACAATGGTGCTGACCATGCTAAAACAGGTGGAGACCATGCTAAAACAGGTGCTGACCATGCTAAAACAGGCGCTGACTATGCTAAAACAGGCGCTGACCATGCTAAAACAGGTGCTGACCATGCTAAAACAGGTGGAGACCATGCTAAAACAGGCGCTGACCATGCTAAAACAGGTAGAGACCATGCTAAAACAGGTGGAGACCATGCTAAAACAGGCGCTGACCATGCTAAAACAGGTGGAGACCATGCTAAAACAGGCGCTGACCATGCTAAAACAGGTGGAGACCATGCTAAAACAGGCGCTGACCATGCTAAAACAGGTAGAGACCATGCTAAAACAGGTGGAGACCATGCTAAAACAGGCGCTGACCATGCTAAAACAGGTGGAGACCATGCTAAAACAGGCGCTGACCATGCTAAAACAGGTGGAGACCATGCTAAAACAGGTGGAGACCATGCTAAAACAGGTGGAGACCATGCTAAAACAGGCGCTGACCATGCTAAAACAGGTGGAGACCATGCTAAAACAGGCACTGACCATGCTTAAACAGGTAGAGACCATGCTAAAACAGGTGGAGACCATGCTAAAACAGGCGCTGACCATGCTAAAACAGGTGGAGACCATGCTAAAACAGGCGCTGACCATGCTAAAACAGGTGGAGACCATGCTAAAACAGGTGGAGACCATGCTAAAACAGGCGCTGACCATGCTAAAACAGGCGCTGACCATGCTAAAACAGGTGGAGACCATGCTAAAACAGGTGGAGACCATGCTAAAACAGGTGGAGACCATGCTAAAACAGGTGGAGACCATGTTAAAACAGGTCCTGACCATGCTAAAACAGGTGCTGACCATGGAGACTCGTTCAACACACTGTCCAGATAGTCCATCTGCATCAGAGCTTTGTACTGGATAGGAGCCTGAACCGGGGTTACACACACATCAGTACCTCAACACATCTGGCACCGGGGTTACACACACATCAGTACCTCACCTCATCTGGCACCGGGGTTACACACATATCAGTACCTCACCACATCTGGCACCGGGGTTACACATACATCAGTACCTCAACACATCTGGCACCGGGGTTACACACACATCAGTACCTCACCACATCTCCTCTGAATCATTCAGATGTTCATTGGCAAACTTCAGACGGCCCTGTATATGTGCTTTCTTGAGCAGGGGGATCTTGCGGGCGCTGCAGGATTTCAGTCCTTCACGGTGTAGTGTGTTACCAATTGTTTTCTTGGTGACTATGGTCCCAGCTACCTTGAGATCATTGACAAGATCCTCCCGTGAAGTTCTGGGCTGATTCCTCACCGTTCTCATGATCATTGCAACTCCACGAGGTGAGATCTTGCATGGAGCCCCAGGCCGAGGGAGATTGACAGTTATTTTGTGTTTCTTCCATTTGCGAATAATCGCACCAACTGTTGTCACTTTCTCACCAAGCTGCTTGGCGATGGTCTTGTAGCCCATTCCAGCCTTGTGTAGGTCTACAATCTTGTCCCTGACATCCTTGGAGAGCTCTTTGGTCTTGGCCATGGTGGAGAGTTTGGAATCTGATTGATTGATTGTTCTGTGGACAGGTGTCTTTTATACAGGTAACAAGCTGAGATTAGGAGCACTCCCTTTAAGAGTGTGCTCCTAATCTCAGCTCATAACCTGTATGAAAGACACCTGGGAGCCAGAAATCTTTCTGATTGAGAGGGGGTCAAATACTTATTTCCCTCATTAAAATGCAAATCAATTTATAACATTTTTGACATGCGTTTTTCTGGATTTCTTTTGTTGTTATTCTGTCTCTCACTGTTCAAATAAACCTACCATTAAAATTATAGACTGATCATTTCTTTGTCAGTGGGCAAACGTACAAAATCAGCAGGGGATCAAATACTTTTTTCCCCCCTCACTGATCATGTACTCTTATGTTGGCGATTTTAGCATGTAAAACTCAACCAATTATTTTTTTTAGATGCATGCCAGCAAAGCCACAACACAACACATTAATTGCGCTATAACAGTGACAAACGGTGCCCACAAACTGTTAGGTCCTATATAAAGCTGTCCTTACAGCAGAGCTCCTTTCATGGAGTGAATCCACCAGGGGCATGTCCCACCCCCCCCATTGCATTTTTGCTCACCGTTCTTGTGATAATTTTGACCCCACGGGGTGAGACCTTGCGTGGAGCCCCAGATCGAGGGAGATTATCAGTGGTCTTGTATGTCTTCCATTTCCTAATAATTGCTCCCACAGTTGATTTCTTCAAACCAAGCTGCTTACCTATTGCAGATTCAGTCTTCCCAGCCTGGTGCAGGTCTACAATTTTGTTTCTGGTGTCCTTTGACAGCTCTTTGGTCTTGGCCATAGTGGAGTTTGGAGTGTGACTGTTTGAGGTTGTGGACAGGTGTCTTTTATACTGATAACAAGTTCAAACAGGTGCCATTAATACAGGTAATGAGTGGAGGACAGAGGAGCCTCTTAAAGAAGAAGTTACAGGTCTGTGAGAGCCAGAAATCTTGCTTGTTTGTAGGTGACCAAATACTTATTTTCCACCATAATTTGCAAATAAATTCATAAAAAATCCTACAATGTGATTTTCTGGATTTTTTCTCTCTCAATTTGTCTGTCATAGTTGACGTGTACCTATGATGAAAATTACAGGCCTCTCTCATCTTTTTAAGTGGGAGAACTTGCACAATTGGTGGCTGACTAAATACTTTTTTTCCCCACTGTAGACTTGGCGCTCCGGTACCGCTTGCCGTGCGGTAACAGAGAGAACATTCTATGACTAGGGTGGCTGGAGTCTGACAATTTTTAGGGCCTTCCTCTGACACCGCCTGGTATAGAGGTCCTGGATGGCAGGAAGCTTGGCCCCAGTGATGTACTACCCTCTGTAGTGCCTTGCGGTCGGAGGCCGAGCAGTTGTCATACCAGGCGGTGATGCAACCAGTCAGGATGCTCTCGATGGTGCAGCTGTAGAACTTTTTGAGGATCTGAGGACCCACGGCAAATCTTTTCAGTCTCCTGAGGGGGAAAAGGTGTTGTCATGCTCTCTTCACGACTGTCTTGGTGTGTTTCGACCATGATAGTTTGTTGGTGATGTGGACACCAAGGAACTTGAAGCTCTCAACCCGTTCCACTACAGCCCCGTCGACGAGAATGAGGTCGTGCTCGGTCCTCCTTTTTCCTGTAGTCCACGATCATCTCCTTTGTCTTGATCACGTTGAGGGAGAGGTTGTTAAAGTAACACTTCCTTATCAAGCCCCAGTGGAACTCAGTACAGTAACACTTCATTATCAAGCCCCAGTGGAACTCCTCAGTACAGTAACACTTCATTATCAAGCCCCAGTGGAACTCCTCAGTACAGTAACACTTCATTATCAAGCCCCAGTGGAACTCCTCAGTACAGTAACACTTCATTATCAAGCCCCAGTGGAACTCCTCAGTACAGTAACACTTCATTATCAAGCCCCAGCGGAACTCCTCAGTACAGTAACACTTCATTATCAAGCCCCAGTGGAACTCCTCAGTACAGTAACACTTCATTATCAAGCCCCAGCGGAACTCCTCAGTACAGTAACACTTCATTATCAAGCCCCAGTGGAACTCCTCAGTACAGTAACACTTCATTATCAAGCCCCAGTGGAACTCCTCAGTAAAGTAACACTTCATTATCAAGCCCCAGCGGAACTCCTCAGTACAGTAACACTTCATTATCAAGCCCCAGTGGAACTCCTCAGTACAGTAACACTTCATTATCAAGCCCCAGTGGAACTCCTCAGTACAGTACAGTAACACTTCATTATCAATCCCCAGTGGAACTCCTCAGTACAGTAACACTTCATTATCAAGCCCCAGTGGAACTCCTCAGTACAGTAACACTTCATTATCAAGCCCAGCGAACTCCTCAGTACAGTAACACTTCATTATCAAGCCCCAGTGGAACTCCTCAGTACAGTAACACTTCATTATCAAGCCCCAGTGGAACTCCTCAGTACAGTAACACTTCATTATCAAGCCCCAGTGGAACTCCTCAGTACAGTAACACTTCATTATCAAGCCCCAGCGGAACTCCTCAGTACAGTAACACTTCATTATCAAGCCATAAATGGGCCCTGTGGAACAACAGGTAGAGTGGAGCAAAGGTGGTACGTGTGTAACTCTCACACACACTCTCACACACTCTCACACACACTCACACACACTCACACACACTCACACACACTCACACACACAGGTTGATGAATCCCGGTCAGAGTATTTAATAGAACATTCAGTGCATTCGGAAAGTATTCAAACCCTTTCACTTTTTCCACATTTTGTTACGTTACAGCCTTATTCTAAAATGGGTTGAATTACATGTTTTCCTCATCAATCTACACACAATACCCCATAATGACAAAAGCAAAAACAGGTTTTAAGAAATGTTTGCAAATTTATTCAAAATAAAAAAACAGAAAAAACGTATTTACATAAGAGAGCAGAGTACACTACAGAGAGAGAGAGTGAGCATAGTGTACACTACAGAGAGAGAGAGAGCAGAGAGAGAGCGAGAGAGAGTGTACACTACAGAGAGAGAGAGCAGAGTGTACACTACAGAGAGAGAGAGAGAGCAGAGTGTACACTACAGAGAGAGAGAGAGAGAGCAGAGTGTACACTACAGAGAGAGAGAGAGAGAGAGCATAGTGTACACTACAGAGAGAGAGAGAGCATAGTGTACACTACAGAGAGAGAGAGAGAGCATAGTGTACACTACAGAGAGAGAGAGCAGAGTGTACACTACAGGAGAGAGAGAGAGAGAGAGCAGAGTGTAAGCTTAGAGAGAGAGAGAGAGAGAGAGAGAGAGAGAGCAGAGGTACTACTACAGAGAGAGAGAGTAGAGCAGAGTGTACACTCATCAGAGAGAGAGAGAGAGAGAGAGACAGACACAGACAGAGACAGAGAGAGAGAGAGAGAGAGAGAGAGAGAGAGAGAGAGCAGAGTGTACACTTCATAGAGAGAGAGAGAGAGAGAGAGGAGAGAGAGAAAGACACAGACACAGATGAGAGACAGAGACAGAGACAGAGAGAGAGAGAGAGAGAGAGAGTAGAGAGAGAGAGAGAGAGAGAGAGAGACTAGAGAGAGAGAGAGAGCATAGTGTACACTACAGAGAGAGAGAGAGAGAGAGAGAGAGAGAGAGAGAGAGAGAGAGCAGAGTGTACACTACAGAGAGACACTGACTACAACAGGTGATGACATCAGAGTTTAGAGGTCAGGGGTCAAAGGTGTTAAACGAAGAGCGGAAGTCCCTCTCCCAGTTCCTGTCCTTCTCCTCCCTCTTGCTCTGCTCCTTCATCCCCCTCCTCCCCCTCTCCCCCCGCCCCTCCTTCCCCGTCCGTCTGACTGCCTGCGGGTCCTTAGGTTGGAAGTGTGTGACCTTGGGTCGGGGCGTGGGTCCGTACCCCAGGCCTCTGCTGTCTCTCTTCAGGACGGTCCGGACCGGCTGTTTGTGACCCTCCCCCTCGGGCCCAAGCCCCCCCCCAGGGGTCCATCCAGAGCGCAGCATCATCTGGTAGGCGGGGGTGGAGGGGGGGAGGCAGTAGTGGGGAGGGGGGGCAGGGCGGGAGAGAGAGAACAGGTGGAGGGTGGAGGAGAGGTGCGTCTCTGGAGGACAGGTGTAGTGGACACTGCAGACTGGACACCACTGGGTCTGGATTGACTGGTTCTGATGGCTCTGGTCTGCTGCTGTTGCTGGGGGAGAACTGGGGGGCAGAGAGAGAGAGAGGGGTGGGGGAGCAGAGAGAGAGAGAGAGGATCAGAGAGAGAGAGAGGGGGGTGGGGGAGCAGAGAGAGAGAGAGAGGATCAGAGAGAGAGAGAGAGGGGGGGGGGGGAGCAGAGAGAGAGAGAGGATCAGAGAGAGAGCGAGAGAGGGGGGTGGGGGAGCAGAGAGAGAGAGAGAGGATCAGAGAGAGAGAGAGGGGGTGGGGGGGAGCAGAGAGAGAGAGAGGATCAGAGAGAGAGAGAGAGGGGGGTGGGGGAGCAGAGAGAGAGAGAGAGGATCAGAGAGAGAGAGAGGGGGGTGGGGGAGCAGAGAGAGAGAGAGGATCAGAGAGAGAGAGAGAGGGGGGTGGGGGAGCAGAGAGAGAGAGAGAGGATCAGAGAGAGAGAGAGGGGGGTGGGGGAGCAGAGAGAGAGAGAGAGGATCAGAGAGAGAGAGGGGGGTGGGGGAGCAGAGAGAGAGAGAGGATCAGAGAGAGAGAGAGGGGGGTGGGGGGAGCAGAGAGAGAGAGGGGGGGAGCAGAGAGAGAGGGGGGCAGAGAAGGGAGAGAGAGAGAGAGGGGGGCAGAGAGAGAGAGGGGGGGGCAGAGAGAGAGAGGGGGTGGGGGAGCAGAGAGAGGGGGAGCAGAGCAACAAGGAAGGAGCAGAAAAGGAGAAACATGAGTATCTCCTTGACAACATAAACCTTCAATCACAGGCCTAATGTCTCCCCTAGGCCAGGGGAAAGCTGAGATAATTCATCAGTTCAGTGACTGCCTAAATTCAACACACCTTGTCTTCCAGATCGTTTAACTCATAAACATGACGCGGCTGCTTCCCTCCAGGACCAGGGTTGGCTGCCCTACGCAGAACGCAACAACTACACTAGATGGAGATCCTGCAGGTTGGCTGCCCTACGCAGTACGCAACAACTACACTAGATGGAGATCCTGCAGGTTGGCTGCCCTACGCAGAACGCAACAACTACACTAGATGGAGATCCTGCAGGTTGGCTGCCCTACGAGTACGCAAACAACTACACTAGATGGAGATCCTGCAGGTTGGCTGCCCTACGCAGAACGCAAACAACTACACTAGATGGAGATCCTGCAGGTTGGCTGCCCTACGCAGAACGCAACAACTACACTAGATGGAGATCCTGCAGGTTGGCTGCCCCTACGCAGAACGCAACAACTACACTAGATGGAGATCCTGCAGGTTGGCTGCCCTACGCAGTACGCAACAACTACACTAGATGGAGATCCTGCAGGTTGGCTGCCCCTACGCAGAACGCAACAACTACACTAGATGGAGATCCTGCAGGTTGGCTGCCCTACGCAGAACGCAACAACTACACTAGATGGAGATCCTGCAGGTTGGCTGCCCTACGCAGTACGCAACAACTACACTAGATGGAGATCCTGCAGGTTGGCTGCCCCTACGCAGTACGCAACAACTACACTAGATGGAGATCCTGCAGGTTGGCTGCCCCTACGCAGAACGCAACAACTACACTAGATGGAGATCCTGCAGGTTGGCTGCCCTACGCAGTACGCAACAACTACACTAGATGGAGATCCTGCAGGTTGGCTGCCCCTACGCAGTACGCAACAACTACACTAGATGGAGATCCTGCAGGTTGGCTGCCCTACGCAGTACCCAACAACCACACTAGATGGAGATCCTGCAGGTTGGCTGCCCTACGCAGTACGCAACAACTACACTAGATGGAGATCCTGCAGGTTGGCTGCCCCTACGCAGAACACAACAACTACACTAGATGGAGATCCTGCAGGTTGGCTGCCCTACGCAGTACGCAACAACTACACTAGATGGAGATCCTGCAGGTTGGCTGCCCTATGCAGAACGCAACAACTACACTAGATGGAGATCCTGCAGGTTGGCTGCCCTACGCAGAACGCAACAACTACACTAGATGGAGATCCTGCAGGTTGGCTGCCCTACGCAGAACGCAACAACTACACTAGATGGAGATCCTGCAGGTTGGCTGCCCTACGCAGTACCCAACAACCACACTAGATGGAGATCCTGCAGGTTGGCTGCCCTACGCAGTACCCAACAACCACACTAGATGGAGATCCTGCAGGTTGGCTGCCCTACGCAGTACGCAACAACTACACTAGATGGAGATCCTGCAGGTTGGCTGCCCTATGCAGAACGCAACAACTACACTAGATGGAGATCCTGCAGGTTGGCTGCCCTACGCAGAACACAGCAACAACTACACTAGATGGAGATCCTGCAGGTTGGCTGCCCTACGCAGTACCCAACAACTACACTAGATGGAGATCCTGCAGGTTGGCTGCCCTACGCAGAACACAGCAACAACTACACTAGATGGAGATCCTGCAGGTTGGCTGCCCTACGCAGTACGCAACAACTACACTAGATGGAGATCCTGCGCAGCAACAGTAGACAGAAGTGTCGTGTGCACTGTTCAGCCACGCAACTATGACCTGGATGCCATCACACTGGATAGCTGTTTGCGTTTGTGTTCTTGCGTTGCCTGATTAATGTATGAATTAGGCTTTAGAAGTTAAAACAGTACGGTCGACCACATGACGGCACGGTCCCTGGCTGTCTGTGTTTGGTCAGTCAGTCAGTCAGTCAATCAGTCAGTCAGTCAGTCAGTAACCTGTGGTCATGGTAGTCAGTCAGTCAGTAACCTGTGGTCATGGTAGTCAGTCGGTCAGTAACCTGTGGTCATGGTAGTCAGTCAGTCAGTAACCTGTGGTCACGGTAGTCAGTCAGTCAGTCAGTAACCTGTGGTCACGGTAGTCAGTCAGTCAGTCAGTAACCTGTGGTCATGGTAGTCAGTCAGTCAGTCAGTAACCTGTGGTCCCGGTAGTCAGTCAGCAGCGTCAGTCAGTAACCTGTGGTCCTGGTAGTCAGTCAGTCAGTAACCTCTGGTCATGGTAGTCAGTCAGTCAGTCAGTAACCTGTGGTCAGCGGTAGTCAGTCAGTCAGTCAGTAACCTGTGGTCATGGTAGTCAGTCAGTCAGTAACCTGTGGTCACGGTAGTCAGTCAGTCAGTCAGTATCCTGTGGTCATGGTAGAGTCAGTCAGTCAGTCAGTCAGTAACCTGTGGTCATGGTAGTCAGTCAGTCAGTAACCTGTGTTCATGGTAGTCAGTCAGTCAGTATCCTGTGGTCATGGTAGTCAGTCAGTCAGTAACCTGTGGTCATGGTAGTCAGTCAGTCAGTATCCTGTGGTCATGGTAGTCAGTCAGTCAGTCAGTCAGTCAGTAACCTGTGGTCATGGTAGTCAGTCAGTCAGTAACCTGTGGTCATGGTAGTCAGTCAGTCAGTATCCTGTGGTCATGGTAGTCAGTCAGTCGGTAACCTGTGGTCATGGTAGTCAGTCAGTCAGTATCCTGTGGTCATGGTAGTCAGTCAGTCAGTAACCTGTGGTCATGGTAGTCAGTCAGTCAGTAACCTGTGGTCATGGTAGTCAGTCAGTCAGTATCCTGTGGTCATGGTAGTCAGTCAGTCAGTCAGTCAGTCAGTAGTCAGTCAGTCAGTAACCTGTGGTCATGGTGTAGTCAGTCAGTCAGTAACCTGTGGTCATGGTGAGTCAGTCAGTCAGTAACCTGTGGTCATGGTAGTCAGTCGGTCAGTAACCTGTGGTCATGGTAGTCAGTCAGTCAGTCAGTAACCTGTGGTCACGGTAGTCAGTCAGTCAGTCAGTAACCTGTGGTCATGGTAGTCAGTCAGTCAGTAACCTGTGGTCATGGTAGTCAGTCAGTCAGTAACCTGTGGTCATGGTAGTCAGTCAGTCAGTAACCTGTGGTCATGGTAGTCAGTCAGTCAGTCAGTAACCTCTGGTCATGGTAGTCAGTCAGTCAGTAACCTGTGGTCATGGTAGTCAGTCAGTCAGTAACCTGTGGTCATGGTAGTCAGTCAGTCAGTCAGTCAGTAACCTGTGGTCATGGTAGTCAGTCAGTCAGTAACCTCTGGTCATGGTAGTCAGTCAGTCAGTAACCTGTGGTCATGGTAGTCAGTCAGTCAGTCAGTAACCTGTGGTCATGGTAGTCAGTCAGTCAGTCAGTAACCTGTGGTCATGGTAGTCAGTCAGTCAGTCAGTAACCTGTGGTCATGGTAGTCAGTCAGTCAGTAACCTGTGGTCATGGTAGTCAGTCAGTCAGTCAGTAACCTGTGGTCATGGTAGTCAGTCAGTCAGTAACCTGTGGTCATGGTAGTCAGTCAGTCAGTAACCTGTGGTCATGGTAGTCAGTCAGTCAGTAACCTGTGGTCATGGTAGTCAGTCAGTCAGTAACCTGTGGTCATGGTAGTCAGTCAGTCAGTAACCTGTGGTCATGGTAGTCAGTCAGTCAGTAACCTGTGGTCATGGTAGTCAGTCAGTCAGTAACCTGTGGTCATGGTAGTTAGTCAGTCAGTAACCTGTGGTCATGGTAGTCAGTAACCTGTGGTCATGGTAGTCAGTCAGTCAGTAACCTCTGGTCATGGTAGTCAGTCTGTCAGTAACCTGTGGTCATGGTGAGTCAGTCAGTCAGTAACCTGTGGTCATGGTAGTCAGTCAGTCAGTAACCTGTGGTCTGGTAGTCAGTAACCTGTGGTCATGGTAGTCAGTCAGTCAGTAACCTGTGGTCACGGTAGTCAGTCAGTCAGTCAGTAACCTGTGGTCATGGTAGTCAGTCAGTCAGTAACCTGTGGTCACGGTAGTCAGTCAGTCAGTCAGTAACCTGTGGTCATGGTAGTCAGTCAGTCAGTAACCTGTGGTCCTGGTAGTCAGTCAGTCAGTCAGTAACCTGTGGTCACGGTAGTCAGTCAGTCAGTCAGTAACCTGTGGTCATGGTAGTCAGTCAGTCAGTAACCTGTGGTCATGGTAGTCAGTCAGTCAGTAACCTGTGGTCATGGTAGTCAGTCAGTCAGTCAGTAACCTGTGGTCATGGTAGTCAGTCAGTCAGTCAGTAACCTGTGGTCATGGTAGTCAGTCAGTCAGTAACCTGTGGTCATGGTAGTCAGTCAGTCAGTAACCTGTGGTCATGGTAGTCAGAAGGTCAGTAACCTGTGGTCATGGTAGTCAGAGGTCAGTAACCTGTGGTCATGGTAGAGTCAGTCAGTCAGTAACCTGTGGTCATGGTAGTCAGTCAGTCAGTCAGTAACCTGTGGTCATGGTAGTCAGTCAGTCAGTCAGTAACCTGTGGTCATGGTAGTCAGTCTCAGTCAGTAACCTCTGGTCATGGTAGTCAGTCAGTCAGTAACCTGTGGTCATGGTAGTCAGTCAGTCAGTCAGTAACCTGTGGTCATGGTAGTCAGTCAGTCAGTCAGTAACCTGTGGTCATGGTAGTCAGTCAGTCAGTAACCTGTGGTCATGGTAGTCAGTCAGTCAGTCAGTAACCTGTGGTCATGGTAGTCAGTCAGTCAGTAACCTGTGGTCATGGTAGTCAGTCAGTCAGTAACCTGTGGTCATGGTAGTCAGAAGGTCAGTAACCTGTGGTCATGGTAGTCAGTCAGTCAGTCAGTAACCTGTGGTCACGGTGTCAGTCAGTCAGTCAGTAACCTGTGGTCACGGTAGTCAGTCAGTCAGTCAGTAACCTGTGGTCATGGTAGTCAGTCAGTCAGTAACCTGTGGTCATGGTAGTCAGTCAGTCAGTCAGTAACCTGTGGTCATGGTAGTCAGTCAGTCAGTAACCTGTGGTCACGGTAGTCAGTCAGTCAGTCAGTAACCTGTGGTCACGGTAGTCAGTCAGTCAGTCAGTAACCTGTGGTCATGGTAGTCAGTCAGTCAGTAACCTGTGGTCATGGTAGTCTAGTCAGTAACCTGTGGTCATGGTAGTCAGTCAGTCAGTCAGTAACCTGTGGTCATGGTAGTCAGTCAGTCAGTAACCTGTGGTCATGGTGGTCAGTCAGTCAGTCAGTCAGTCAGTAACCTGTGGTCATGGTAGTCAGTCAGTCAGTCAGTAACCTGTGGTCATGGTAGTCAGTCAGTCAGTCAGTAACCTGTGGTCATGGTAGTCAGTCAGTCAGTAACCTGTGGTCATGGTAGTCAGTCAGTCAGTCAGTCAGTAACCTGTGGTCATGGTAGTCAGTCAGTCAGTCAGTCAGTAACAGTAACCTGTGGTCATGGTAGTCAGTCAGTCAGTCAGTCAGTAACCTGTGGTCATGGTAGTCAGTCAGTCAGTAACCTCTGGTCATGGTAGTCAGTCAGTCAGTAACCTGTGGTCACGGTAGTCAGTCAGTCAGTCAGTAACCTGTGGTCATGGTAGTCAGTCAGTCAGTAACCTGTGGTCACGGTAGTCAGTCAGTCAGTCAGTAACCTGTGGTCATGGTAGTCAGTCAGTCAGTCAGTAACCTGTGGTCCTGGTAGTCAGTCAGTCAGTAACCTGTGGTCATGGTAGTCAGTCAGTCAGTAACCTGTGGTCATGGTAGTCAGTCAGTCAGTAACCTGTGGTCATGGTAGTCAGTCAGTCAGTAACCTGTGGTCATGGTAGTCAGTAGGTCAGTAACCTGTGGTCATGGTAGTCAGTCAGTCAGTCAGTAACCTGTGGTCATGGTAGTCAGTCAGTCAGTCAGTAACCTGTGGTCATGGTAGTCAGTCAGTCAGTCAGTAACCTGTGGTCATGGTAGTCAGTCAGTCAGTCAGTAACCTGTGGTCATGGTAGTCAGTCAGTCAGTAACCTGTGGTCACGGTGAGTCAGTCAGTCAGTCAGTAACCTGTGGTCATGGTAGTCAGTCAGTCAGTCAGTCAGTAACCTGTGGTCATGGTAGTCAGTCAGTCAGTAACCTGTGGTCATGGTAGTCAGTCAGTCAGTCAGTAACCTGTGGTCATGGTAGTCAGTCAGTCAGTAACCTGTGGTCATGGTAGTCAGTCAGTCAGTAACCTGTGGTCATGGTAGTCAGAAGGTCAGTAACCTGTGGTCATGGTAGTAGTCAGTCAGTCAGTAACCTGTGGTCATGGTAGTCAGTCAGTCAGTCAGTAACCTGTGGTCATGGTAGTCAGTCAGTCAGTCAGTAACCTGTGGTCATGGTAGTCAGTCAGTCGGTCAGTAACCTGTGGTCATGGTAGTCAGTCAGTCAGTCAGTAACCTGTGGTCATGGTAGTCAGTCAGTCAGTCAGTAACCTCTGGTCATGGTAGTCAGTCAGTCAGTAACCTGTGGTCATGGTAGTCAGTCAGTCAGTCAGTAACCTGTGGTCATGGTAGTCAGTCAGTCAGTAACCTGTGGTCATGGTAGTCAGTCAGTCAGTAACCTGTGGTCATGGTAGTCAGTCAGTCAGTCAGTAACCTCTGGTCATGGTAGTCAGAAGGTCAGTAACCTGTGGTCATGGTAGTCAGTCAGTCAGTCAGTCAGTATCCTGTGGTCATGGTAGTCAGTCAGTCATTCAGTCAGTAACCTGTGGTC
>NW_025536886.1:35000-47393 GCF_020615455.1 Coregonus clupeaformis
AGTACATCCAACTAAGGTAGGTAACCACCACCAGTCAGTACATCCAACTAAGGTAGGTAACCACCACCAGTCAGTACATCCAACTAAGGTAGGTAACCACCACCAGTCAGTACATCCAACTAAGGTAGGTAACCACCACCAGTCAGTACATCCAACTAAGGTAGGTAACCACCACCAGTCAGTACATCCAACTAAGGTAGGTAACCACCACCAGTCAGTACATCCAACTAAGGTAACCACCAGTCAGTACATCCAACTAAGGTAGGTAACCACCACCAGTCAGTACATCCAACTAAGGTAGGTAACCACCAGTCAGTACATCCAACTAAGGTAGGTAACCACCACCAGTCAGTACATCCAACTAAGGTAGGTAACCACCACCAGTCAGTACATTCAACTAAGGTAGGTAACCACCACCAGTCAGTACATCCAACTAAGGTAGGTAACCACCACCAGTCAGTACATTCAACTAAGGTAGGTAACCACCACCAGTCAGTACATCCAACTAAGGTAGGTAACCACCAGTCAGTACATCCAACTAAGGTAGGTAACCACCAGTCAATACATCCAACAAGGTAGGTAACCACCACCGGTCAGTACATCCAACTAAGGTAGGTAACCACCACCAGTCAGTACATCCAACTAAGGTAGGTAACCACCACCAGTCAGTACATCCAACTAAGGTAGGTAACCACCACCAGTCAGTACATCCAACTAAGGTAGGTAACCACCACCAGTCAGTACATCCAACTAAGGTAGGTAACCACCAGTCAGTACATCCAACTAAGGTAGGTAACCACCACCAGTCAGTACATCCAACTAAGGTAGGTAACCACCACCAGTCAGTACATCCAACTAAGGTAGGTAACCACCACCAGTCAGTACATCCAACTAAGGTAGGGTAACCACCACCAGTCAGTACATCCAACTAAGGTAGGTAACCACCACCAGTCAGTACATCCAACTAAGGTAGGTAACCACCACCAGTCAGTACATTCAACTAAGGTAGGTAACCACCAGTCAGTACATCAAAATAAGGTAGGTAACCACCAGTCAGTACATCCAACTAATAGGTAACCACCACCAGTCAGTACATCCAACTAAGGTAGGTAACCACCACCAGTCAGTACATCCAACTAAGGTAGGTAACCACCACCAGTCAGTACATCCAACTAAGGTAGGTAACCACCACCAGTCAGTAAATCCAACTAAGGTAGGTAACCACCACCAGTCAGTACATCCAACTGAGGTAGGTAACCACCACCAGTCAGTACATACAACTAAGGTAGGTAACCACCACCAGTCAGTACATCCTACTAAGGTAGGTAACCACCAGTCAGTACATCCAACTAAGGTAGGTAACCACCAGTCAGTACATCCAACTAAGGTAGGTAACCACCACCAGTCAGTACATCCAACTAAGGTAGGTAACCACCAGTCAGTACATCCAACTAAGGTAGGTAACTACCAGTCAGTACATCCAACTAAGGTAGGTAACCACCACCAGTCAGTACATCCAACTAAGGTAGGTAACCACCAGTCAGTACATCCAACTAAGGTAGGTAACCACCAGTCAGTACATCCAACTAAGGTAGGTAACCACCACCAGTCAGTACATCCAACTAAGGTAGGTAACCACCACCAGTCAGTACATCCAACTAAGGTAGGTAACCACCAGTCAGTACATCCAACTAAGGTAGGTAACCACCAGCGTACATCCAACTAAGGTAGGTAACACCACCAGTCAGTACATCCAACTAAGGTAAGGTAACCACCAGTCAGTACATCCAACTAAGGTAGGTACACCACCAGTCAGTACATCCAACTAAGGTAGGTAACCACCCAGTCAGTACATCCAACTAAGGTAGGTAACCACCAGTCAGTACATCCAACTAAGGTAGGTAACCACCACCAGTCAGTACATCCAACTAAGGTAGGTAACATCCACCAGTCAGTACATCCAACTAAGGTAGGTAACCACCACCAGTCAGTACATCCAACTAAGGTAGGTAACCACCACCAGTCAGTACATCCAACTAAGGTAGGTAACCACCACCAGTCAGTACATCCAACTAAGGTAGGTAACCACCACCAGTCAGTACATCCAACTAAGGTAGGTAACCACCACCAGTCAGTACATCCAACTAAGGTAGGTAACCACCACCAGTCAGTACATCCAACTAAGGTAGGTAACCACCACCAGTCAGTACATCCAACTAAGGTAGGTAACCACCACCAGTCAGTACATCCAACTAAGGTAGGTAACCACCACCAGTCAGTACATCCAACTAAGGTAGGTAACCACCACCAGTCAGTACATCCAACTAAGGTAGGTAACCACCACCAGTCAGTACATCCAACTAAGGTAGGTAACCACCACCAGTCAGTACATCCAACTAAGGTAGGTAACCACCACCAGTCAGTACATCCAACTAAGGTAGGTAACCACCACCAGTCAGTACATCCAACTAAGGTAGGTAACCACCACCAGTCAGTACATCCAACTAAGGTAGGTAACCACCACCAGTCAGTACATCCAACTAAGGTAGGTAACCACCACCAGTCAGTACATCCAACTAAGGTAGGTAACCACCACCAGTCAGTACATCCAACTAAGGTAGGTAACCACCACCAGTCAGTACATCCAACTAAGGTAGGTAACCACCACCAGTCAGTACATCCAACTAAGGTAGGTAACCACCACCAGTCAGTACATCCAACTAAGGTAGGTAACCACCACCAGTCAGTACATCCAACTAAGGTAGGTAACCACCACCAGTCAGTACATCCAACTAAGGTAGGTAACCACCACCAGTCAGTACATCCAACTAAGGTAGGTAACCACCACCAGTCAGTACATCCAACTAAGGTAGGTAACCACCACCAGTCAGTACATCCAACTAAGGTAGGTAACCACCACCAGTCAGTACATCCAACTAAGGTAGGTAACCACCACCAGTCAGTACATCCGAACTAAGGTAGGTAACCACCACCAGTCAGTACATCCAACTAAGGTAGGTAACCACCACCAGTCAGTACATCCAACTAAGGTAGGTAACCACCACCAGTCAGTACATCCAACTAAGGTAGGTAACCACCACCAGTCAGTACATCCAACTAAGGTAGGTAACCACCACCAGTCAGTACATCCAACTAAGGTAGGTAACCACCACCAGTCAGTACATCCAACTAAGGTAGGTAACCACCACCAGTCAGTACATCCAACTAAGGTAGGTAACCACCACCAGTCAGTACATCCAACTAAGGTAGGTAACCACCACCAGTCAGTACATCCAACTAAGGTAGGTACCACCACCAGTCAGTACATCCAACTAAGGTAGGTAACCACCACCAGTCAGTACATTCAACTAAGGTAGGTAACCACCACCAGTCAGTACATCCAACTAAGGTAGGTACACCACCAGTCAGTACATCCAACTAAGGTAGGTAACCACCACCAGTCAGTACATCCAACTAAGGTAGGTAACCACCACCAGTCAGTACATCCAACTAAGGTAGGTAACCACCACCAGTCAGTACATCCAACTAAGGTAGGTAACCACCACCAGTCAGTACATCCAACTAAGGTAGGTAACCACCACCAGTCAGTACATCCAACTAAGGTAGGTAACCACCACCAGTCAGTACATCCAACTAAGGTAGGTAACCACCACCAGTCAGTACATCCAACTAAGGTAGGTAACCACCACCAGTCAGTACATCCAACTAAGGTAGGTAACCACCACCAGTCAGTACATCCAACTAAGGTAGGTAACCACCACCAGTCAGTACATCCAACTAAGGTAGGTAACCACCACCAGTCAGTACATCCAACTAAGGTAGGTAACCACCACCAGTCAGTACATCCAACTAAGGTAGGTAACCACCACCAGTCAGTACATCCAACTAAGGTAGGTAACCACCACCAGTCAGTACATCCAACTAAGGTAGGTAACCACCACCAGTCAGTACATCCAACTAAGGTAGGTAACCACCACCAGTCAGTACATCCAACTAAGGTAGGTAACCACCACCAGTCAGTACATCCAACTAAGGTAGGTAACCACCACCAGTCAGTACATCCAACTAAGGTAGGTAACCACCACCAGTCAGTACATCCAACTAAGGTAGGTAACCACCACCAGTCAGTACATCCAACTAAGGTAGGTAACCACCACCAGTCAGTACATCCAACTAAGGTAGGTAACCACCACCAGTCAGTACATCCAACTAAGGTAGGTAACCACCACCAGTCGGTACATCCAACTAAGGTAGGTAACCACCACCAGTCAGTACATCCAACTAAGGTAGGTAACCACCACCAGTCAGTACATCCAACTAAGGTAGGTAACCACCACCAGTCAGTACATCCAACTAAGGTAGGTAACCACCACCAGTCAGTACATCCAACTAAGGTAGGTAACCACCACCAGTCAGTACATCCAACTAAGGTAGGTAACCACCACCAGTCAGTACATCCAACTAAGGTAGGTAACCACCACCAGTCAGTACATCCAACTAAGGTAGGTAACCACCACCAGTCAGTACATCCAACTAAGGTAGGTAACCACCACCAGTCAGTACATCCAACTAAGGTAGGTAACCACCACCAGTCAGTACATCCAACTAAGGTAGGTAACCACCACCAGTCAGTACATCCAACTAAGGTAGGTAACCACCACCAGTCAGTACATCCAACTAAGGTAGGTAACCACCACCAGTCAGTACATCCAACTAAGGTAGGTAACCACCACCAGTCAGTACATCCAACTAAGGTAGGTAACCACCACCAGTCAGTACATCCAACTAAGGTAGGTAACCACCACCAGTCAGTACATCCAACTAAGGTAGGTAACCACCACCAGTCAGTACATCCAACTAAGGTAGGTAACCACCACCAGTCAGTACATCCAACTAAGGTAGGTAACCACCACCAGTCAGTACATCCAACTAAGGTAGGTAACCACCACCAGTCAGTACATCCAACTAAGGTAGGTAACCACCACCAGTCAGTACATCCAACTAAGGTAGGTAACCACCACCAGTCAGTACATCCAACTAAGGTAGGTAACCACCACCAGTCAGTACATCCAACTAAGGTAGGTAACCACCACCAGTCAGTACATCCAACTAAGGTAGGTAACCACCACCAGTCAGTACATCCAACTAAGGTAGGTAACCACCACCAGTCAGTACATCCAACTAAGGTAGGTAACCACCACCAGTCAGTACATCCAACTAAGGTAGGTAACCACCACCAGTCAGTACATCCAACTAAGGTAGGTAACCACCACCAGTCAGTACATCCAACTAAGGTAGGTAACCACCACCAGTCAGTACATCCAACTAAGGTAGGTAACCACCACCAGTCAGTACATCCAACTAAGGTAGGTAACCACCACCAGTCAGTACATCCAACTAAGGTAGGTAACCACCACCAGTCAGTACATCCAACTAAGGTAGGTAACCACCACCAGTCAGTACATCCAACTAAGGTAGGTAACCACCACCAGTCAGTACATCCAACTAAGGTAGGTAACCACCACCAGTCAGTACATCCAACTAAGGTAGGTAACCACCACCAGTCAGTACATCCAACTAAGGTAGGTAACCACCACCAGTCAGTACATCCAACTAAGGTAGGTAACCACCAGTCAGTACATCCAACTAAGGTAGGTAACCACCACCAGTCAGTACATCCAACTAAGGTAGGTAACCACCACCAGTCAGTACATCCAACTAAGGTAGGTAACCACCACCAGTCAGTACATCCAACTAAGGTAGGTAAGCACCACCAGTCAGTACATCCAACTAAGGTAGGTAACCACCACCAGTCAGTACATCCAACTAAGGTAGGTAACCACCACCAGTCAGTACATCCAACTAAGGTAGGTAACCACCACCAGTCAGTACATCCAACTAAGGTAGGTAAACCACCACCAGTCAGTACATCCAACTAAGGTAGGTAACCACCACCAGTCAGTACATCCAACTAAGGTAGGTAACCACCACCAGTCAGTACATCCAACTAAGGTAGGTAACCACCACCAGTCAGTACATCCAACTAAGGTAGGTAACCACCACCAGTCAGTACATCCGACTAAGGTAGGTAACCACCACCAGTCAGTACATCCAACTAAGGTAGGTAACCACCACCAGTCAGTACATCCAACTAAGGTAGGTAACCACCACCAGTCAGTACATCCAACTAAGGTAGGTAACCACCACCAGTCAGTACATCCAACTAAGGTAGGTAACCACCACCAGTCAGTACATCCAACTAAGGTAGGTAACCACCACCAGTCAGTACATCCAACTAAGGTAGGTAACCACCACCAGTCAGTACATCCAACTAAGGTAGGTAACCACCACCAGTCAGTACATCCAACTAAGGTAGGTAACCACCACCAGTCAGTACATCCAACTAAGGTAGGTAACCACCACCAGTCAGTACATCCAACTAAGGTAGGTAACCACCACCAGTCAGTACATCCAACTAAGGTAGGTAACCACCACCAGTCAGTACATCCAACTAAGGTAGGTAACCACCACCAGTCAGTACATCCAACTAAGGTAGGTAACCACCACCAGTCAGTACATCCAACTAAGGTAGGTAACCACCACCAGTCAGTACATCCAACTAAGGTAGGTAACCACCACCAGTCAGTACATCCAACTAAGGTAGGTAACCACCAGTCAGTACATCCAACTAAGGTAGGTAACCACCACCAGTCAGTACATCCAACTAAGGTAGGTAACCACCACCAGTCAGTACATCCAACTAAGGTAGGTAACCACCACCAGTCAGTACATCCAACTAAGGTAGGTAACCACCACCAGTCAGTACATCCAACTAAGGTAGGTAACCACCACCAGTCCGTACATCCAACTAAGTTAGGTAACCACCACCAGTCAGTACATCCAACTAAGGTAGGTAACCACCACCAGTCAGTACATCCAACTAAGGTAGGTAACCACCACCAGTCAGTACATCCAACTAAGGTAGGTAACCACCACCAGTCAGTACATCCAACTAAGGTAGGTAACCACCACCAGTCAGTACATCCAACTAAGGTAGGTAACCACCACCATTCAGTACATCCAACTACAGGTAGGTAACCACCACCATTCAGTACATTCAACTAAGGTAGGTGGAGGATCAGTTCATTAGAGTTACCAGCCTCAGAAATTGCAGGCCAAATAAATGCTTCACAGAGTTCAAGTAACAGACACATCTCAACATCAACTGTTCAGAGGAGACTGTGTGAATCAGGCCTTCATGGTCGAATTGCTGCAAAGAAACCACCAGTAAAGGACACCAATAAGAAGAAGAGACTTGCTTGGGTCAAAAATCACGAGCAATGGACATTAGACCGGTGGAAATGTGTCCTTTGGTTTGTAGTCCAAATTGGAGATTTTTGGTTCAAACCGCCGTGTCTGTGTGAGACGAGGTGTGGGTGAACGGATGATCTCTGCATGTGTATTTCCCACCGTAAAGCATGGAGGAGGTGGTGTTATGGTGTGGGGGTGCTTTGCTGGTGACACTGTCTGTGATTTATTTAGAATTCAAGACACACTTAACCAGCATGGCTACCACAGCATTCTGCAGCGATACGCCATTCCATCTGGTTTGCGCTTAGTGGGACTATCATTTGTTTTTCAAAAGGACAATGACCCAACACACCTCCAGGCTATGTAAGGGCTATTTGACCAAGAAGGAGAGTGATGGAGTGCTGCATCAGATGACCTGGCCTCCACAATCACCCGACCTCAACTCAATAGAGATGGTTTGGGATGAGTTGGAACGCAGAGTGAAGGAAAAGCAGCCAACAAGTACTCAGCATATGTGGGAACTCCTTCAAGACTGTTGGAAAAGCATTCCAGGTGAAGCTGGTTGAGAGAATGCCAAGAGTGTGCAAAGCTGTCATCAAGGCAAAGTGTGGCTACTTTGAAGAATCTCAAATATAAAATATATTTTAACACTCTTTTGGTTACTACATGATTCCATAAGTGTTATTTCATAGTTTTGATGTCTTCACTATTATTCTACAACGTAGAAAATAGTAAAAATAAAGAAAAACACTGGAATGAGTAGGTTTGTCCAAACTTTTGACTGGTACTGTATATAAGAATATTCCATTTTCATGCAGATAAACTATTTTTATCAAAAGCCCCACTTTTGCATGTGAAAACACAGCATCCTACTCATTACTCCACGTTTAACCTAGGTCACTTTTTTTTCGAGCCAACTTCTCCGTGGGCTTTGAACGGGGCACCTGGCTCATGCCCGGGAGGCAGCCCGGTGACATAACGAATGCAATCACTTATCACCCGGTGAAAACTCCGCCAACTCGGGCGGCCCGGTCCAGTAATCAAATCCCCTAATTGGTTTCTCCCCCGGGAGACCCGGGTTCAGATACCTCCTGTGACCTACCTGGAAGTTGACATCCACCCCCCGGGACAGCAGGCCTCTCACCCCAGACAGGTCACCTTCCTGGGCACAACGCAGCAGCCTCAGCCCCTCCAGCTCCGTGGTAGTACTGGTGGTGCTGACCTGCTGCCTGCTAGCCTGTGAGATATAATACATTTACTTTAGCTACATTTAGGTCAAGAGCTACTTACAGTGACAATAGAAATACTAATGAATAAATATATACAGCACCAGTCAAAGTTTGGACACACCTACTCATTCCAGGGTTTTTCTTTATTTTTTTACTATTTTCTACATTGTAGAATAATAGTGAAGACATCAAAACTATGAAATAACACATATGGAATCATGTAGTAACCAAAAAAAATTGTTAAAACAAATCAATATATATTTTATATTTGAGATTCTTCAAATAGCCACCGTTTGCCTTGATGACAGCTTTGCACACTCTTTGCATTCTCTCAACCAGCTTCATGAGGTAGTCACAAGGAATGCATTTCAATTAACAGGTGTGCCTTGTTAAAAGTTTATTTGTGGAATTTCTTTCCTTCTTAATGCGTTTGAGCCAGTCAGTTGTGTTGTGACAAGGTAGGGGTGGTATACAGAAGATAGCCCTATTTGGTAAAAGACCAAGTCCATATTATGGCAAGAACAGCTCAAATAAGCAAAGAGAAACGACAGTCCATCATTACTTTAAGACATGAAGGTCAGTCAATATTGAACATTTCAAGAACTTTGAAAGTTTCTTTAAGTGCAGTGCAAAAACCATCAAGCGCTATGATGAAACTGCCTCTCATGAGGACTGCCACAGGAATGGAAGACCCAGAGTTACCTCTGCTTGCAGAGGATAAGTTCATTAGAGTTACCAGCCTCAGAAATTGCAGCCCAAATAAATGCTTCATAGAGTTCAAGTCAAAGACACATCTCAACATCAACTGTTCAGAGGAGACTGTGTGAATCAGTCCTTCATGGTCGCATTGCTGCAAAGACTCCACTACTAAAGGACACCAATAAGAAGAAGAGACTTGCTTGGGCCAAGAAACACGAGCAATGGACATTAGACCGGTGGAAATTTGTCCTTTGGTCTGGAGTCCAAATTTGAGATTTTGGTTTCCAACCGCTGTGTCTTTGTGAGACGCGGTGTGGGTGAACGGATGATCTCCGCATGTGTAGTTCCCACCATGAAGCATGGAGGAGGTGGTGTTATGGTGTGGGGGTGCTTTGCTGGTGACACTGTCTGTGATATATTTAGAATTCAAGGCACACGTAACCAGCATGGCTACCACAGGATTCTGCAGCGATACGCCGTCCCATCTGGTTTGGCCTTAGTGGGACTATCATTTGTTTTTCAACAGGACAATGACCCAACACACCTCCAGGCTGTGTAAGGGCTATTTGACCAAGAAAGAGAGTGATGGAGTGCTGCATCAGATGACCTGGCCTTCACACTCACCTGACCTCAACCCAATTGAGATGGTTAGGGATGAGTCGGACGGCAGAGTGAAGGAAAAGCAGCCAACAAGTGCTCAGCATATGTGGGAACTCTTTCAAGACTGTTGGAAAAGCATTGCTGGTGAAGCTGGTTGAGAGAATGCCAAGCGTGTGCAAAGCTGTCATAAAGGCAAAGGGTGGGTACTTTGAAGAATCTCTAATATAAATTTACTTTTTTGATTACTACATGATTCCATATGTGTTATTTCATAGTTTTGATGTCTTCACTATTATTCTACAATGTAGAACATTTTACAAATAAAGAAAAACCCTTGAATGAGTAGGTGTGTCCAAACTTTTGACTGGTACTGTATATGTATGTATGTATATATATATATATATATATATATATATATATATATATATATATACACACACACAGTAAAATTGATGGATGTTGCATATATATATATACTGATGAAATACTTTATTTTTAAATCATACATGACCATAGATGATGTAGCTACTAGGCTATATGTGTTGCTACTAGGCTATATGTGTTGCTACTAGGCTATGTGTGTTGCTACTAGGCTATGTGTGTTGCTACTAGGCTATATGTGTTGCTACTAGGCTATATGTGTTGCTACTAGGCTATATTTGTTGCTACTAGGCTATATGTGTTGCTACTAGGCTATGTGTGTTGCTACTAGGCTATATGTGTTTTGTTTGTGATACCTGGACGTGCTCCCCTGCTCTTCCCCTCCTCTCTCTCGCTCCCTCTCTCCCCGTGTGGTTCTCTCTCCTCCTCTGATCCACTCCCCGTCTCTCCCCTCCACCCCCCTCTTCTATGAGGCTTTGATAGAAGCGCCGCGCCTCCTCTCCTCCGAGGGTGCTGGGTTGAGGTCCGGTGGCTGCTCCTGCGTTCCCCGACCACAGCAGCTCTTCCTCTCGGGCCGGGGTGAAGTAGCTTAGCGAGCTCATAGCTGGGACAGTCGGTCGGCGGCGTTGGGCTTGCTAGCTCACGGACGGCTAGTCGACAGTAACGTTACAGTCACCTAAAACACAGTTGACCAATCGAATAGTGATTAGATTTGTGTAAACGAGGTAGCTGACTTTTGTTAATTACTTTTCTGGAGTCAGGAAATGTTGGTGTAGCTTATTTTCTTTACACAGCTAGTTAACTACAGTGGCTAACTCAATGACCAGTCTAACTCATCCATACTATTGTTATTTTTAGTTAGTAGCTAAGTGTAGTTAGCTAGCCTCAACCAAATACATTGCCTGCTAATTGTTAGCTAGCTGGCTGTGACTTATCAAAACAGTGTTAGATATGGGCAGCTAGCTAGCTAGCAAACTGAATTTAACTAACGTTAGGTAGCTAGATATTTAACAAAAAGTTAAATTATGTGTCGCAATTTAACGATCCTCTACTTACTAAATAAGTGGTGTATCATCAAGTACCTAACGTTTGCTACTCTACACCAAGCCGAACTAGAAAGCGAGCTACGCTAGTTTGGCGACATAATGGTGATTAGATATTAGTAGCAGCAAGCTAACCAAACGGTTAGCTTAGTAAACATGAGTATTAAAAATATATATATGTATATAAAATCATGAATCTGCACAGAAGAGTACTCAAATGCGCAAAAAGAAATAACGCTAGCAAAATATTTAGTTCGCTACCTAAGGTAAAGTAGCCACCATCTTTGTTGTTGTGGACCGCTGCGTCATGTCCGCTATTTTCTACGTCACGCAAATAGCCCACGTCGCTTTCTGATGACTGGAGTTGTTATCGCAGCAAAATCATTTTAGGACAATTTTATATTCATTCAGTCAAACAAAAAATAAACACGTAGGTCTAGAGTGCGCCTACATGGTGTAGGAGTAGATATGAACTATTGGGTGTTCCACATTTTATTTATATTCAGACGAAAATATGTTGCATTAATCAAATCCTTTTTACTGAACAAAAATAGAAATGCAACATGCAAAAATATCAACGATTTTACTGAGTTACAGTTCATATAAGGAAATCAGTAAATTGAAATAAATGCATTAGGCCCTAATCTATGGATTTCACATGACTGGGCAGGGGCACAGCCATGGGTGGGCAGGGGCACAGCCATGGGTGGGCCTGGGAGGGCATAATAAATTACATGGACTCACTCTGGGTGAAAAAAATAGCGGTTGACATTATTTTTAAATGACTACTCCTTCCTCTGTCCCCCATACATACATCTGTAAGGTCCCTCAGTCAAGTATTGAATTTCAAGCACAGATTCAACTTCAAAGACCAGGAAGCTTTTCCAAAGCCTCATAAAGAAGGGCAGTGATTGGTAGATGGTTAACAATAACAAATCAGACATTGAATATATCTTTAAGCCGTGGTCAAGTTAATAATGATGCTGTGGATGGTGTATTAAACCACCCAGACACATCAAAGATGCAGTCGTCCTTCTGAACTGAGCTGCAGGACAGGAGGGAAACTGCTTAGGGATGTCACCATGAGGCCATTGGTCAGGTGAGCATGT
>NW_025536887.1:0-47370 GCF_020615455.1 Coregonus clupeaformis
CATCTGACTGTAGAGACTATAGATGTATATCTGTGGAGAAACCATCTGACTCAGAATCATAGATGTATATCTGTGGAGAAACCATCTGACTGGTAGAGACTATAGAGCATATCTGTGGAGAAAACATCTGACTGTAGAGACCTAGATGCTATATCTGTGGAGAAACCATCTGACTGCTTAGAGACTATAGATGTAATCTGTGGAGAAACCATCTGACTGTAGAGACTAAGATGTATATCTGTGGAGAAAACCATCTGACTGTAGAGACTATAGATGTACTATCATGGGAAACCATTAGACTGTAGAGACTATAGATGCATATCTGTAGGAGAAAACCTGACAGTAGAGACTATAGATGTACTTATATCTGAGGAGAAACCATCTGACTGTAGAGACTATAGATGTTATCTGTGGAGAAACCATCTGACTGTAGAGACTATAGATGTATATCTCGAGGAGAAACCATCTGACTGGAGACTATAGATGTATATCCGTGGAGAAACCATCGACTGTAGAGACTATAGATGTATATCAGGAGAAACCATCGACTCGTAGAGACTATAGATGTATATCTGTGGAGAAACCATCTGACTGTAGAGAGACTATAGATGTATATCTGTAGGAGAAACCATCTGACTGTAGAGACTATAGATGTTATATCTGTGAGAGAAACCATCTGACTTTAGAGATCATAGATGTATATCTGTGGAGAAACCATCTGAACTGTAGAGACTATAGATGTATATCTGAGGAGAAACCATCTGACTGTAGAGACTATATGATGTATATCTGAGGAGAAACCATCTGACTGTAGAGACTATAGATGTATATCTGTGGAGAAACCATCTGACTGCTTAGAGATTATAGATGTATATCTGTGGAGAAACCATCTGACCAGTAGAGACTATAGATGTATATCTGTGGAGAAAACCATCTGACTGGGCAGAGAGACTATAGATGTATGTCTGAGGAGAAACCATCTGACTGTAGAGACTATAGATGTAAGTATCTGAGGAGAAACCATCTGACTGTAGAGACTATAGATGTAGTATCTGAGGAGAAACCATCTGACTGTAGAGACTATAGATGTATATCTGTGGAGAAACCACTCTGACTGTAGAGACTATAGATGTATATCTGAGGAGAAACCATCTGACATCAGAGACTATAGATGTATATCTGAGGAGAAACCATCTGACTGTAGAGACTATAGATGTATATCTGTGGAGAAACCATCTGACTGTAGAGACATAGATGTAATATCTGAGGAGAAACCATCTGACTGTAGAGACTATAGATGTATATCTGTGGAGAAACCATCTGACTGTAGAGACTATAGAGTATATCTGAGGAGAAACCATCTGACTGTAGAGACTATAGATGTATATCTGAGGAGAAACCATCTGACTGTAGAGACTATAGATGTATATCTGAGGAGAAACCATCTGACTGTAGAGACTATAGATGTATATCTGAGGAGAAACCATCTGACTGTAGAGACATAGATGTATATCTGAGGAGAAACCATCTGACTGTAGAGACTATAGATGCATATCTGAGGAGAAACCATCTGACTGTAGAGACTATAGATGTATATCTGAGGAGAAACCATCTGACTGTAGAGACTATAGATGTATATCTGAGGAGAAACCATCTGACTGTAGAGACTATAGATGTATATCTGAGGAGAAACCATCTGACTGTAGAGACTATAGATGTATATCTGAGGAGAAACCATCTGACTGTAGAGACTATAGATGTATATCTGAGGAGAAACCATCTGACTGTTAGAGACTATAGATGTATATCTGTGGAGAAACCATCTGACTGTAGAGACTATAGATGTATATCTGAGGAGAAACCATCTGACTGTAGAGACTATAGATGTATATCTGAGGAGAAACCATCTGACTGTAGAGACTATAGATGTATATCTGAGGAGAAACCATCTGACTGTAGAGACTATAGATGTATATCTGAGGAGAAACCATCTGACTGTAGAGACTATAGATGGGATATCTGTGGAGAAACCATCTGGTGACTGTAGAGACTATAGATGCATATCGAGGAGAAACCATCTGACTGTAGAGACTATAGATGTATATCTGAGGAGAAACCATCTGATCTGTAGAGACTATAGATGTATATCTGAGGAGAAACCATCTGACTGTAGAGACTATAGATGTATATCTGAGGAGAAACCATCTGACTGTAGAGACTATAGATGTATATCTGAGGAGAAACCATCTGACTGTAGAGACTATAGATGTATATCTGAGGAGAAACCATCTGACTGGCAGAGACTATAGATGTATATCTGAGGAGAAACCATCTGACTGTAGAGACTATAGATGTATATCTGAGGAGAAACCATCTGACTGTAGAGACTATAGATGTATATCTGAGGAGAAACCATCTGACTGTAGAGACTATAGATGTATATCTGAGGAGAAACCATCGACTGTAGAGACTATAGATGTATATCTGTGGAGAAACCATCTGACTGTAGAGACTATAGATGTATATCTGAGGAGAAACCATCTGACTGTAGAGACTATAGATGTATATCTGAGGGAGAAACCATCTGACTGTAGAGACTATAGATGTATATCTGAGGAGAAACCATCTGACTGTAGAGACTATAGATGTATATCTGAGGAGAAAACCATCTGACTGTAGAGACTATAGATGTATATCTGAGGAGAAACCATCTGACTGTAGAGACTATAGATGTATATCTGAGGAGAAACCATCTGACTGTAGAGACTATAGATGTATATCTGAGGAGAAACCATCTGACTGTAGAGACTATAGATGTATATCTGAGGAGAAACCATCTGACTGTAGAGACTATAGATGTATATCTGAGGAGAAACCATCTGATCTGTAGAGACTATAGATGTATATCTGAGGAGAAACCATCTGACGTAGAGACTATAGATGTATATCTGAGGAGAAACCATCTGACTGTAGAGACTATAGATGTATATCTGAGGAGAAACCATCTGACTGTAGAGACTATAGATGTATATCTGAGGAGAAACCATCTGACTGTAGAGAGACTATAGATGTATATCTGAGGAGAAACCATCTGACTGTAGAGACTATAGATGTATATCTGTGGAGAAACCATCTGACTGTAGAGACTATAGATGTATATTCTGTGGAGAAACCATCTGACTGTAGAGACTATAGATGTATATCTGAGGAGAAACCATCTGACTGTAGAGACTATAGATGTATATCTGAGGAGAAACCATCTGACTGTAGAGACTATAGATGTATATCTGAGGAGAAACCATCTGACTGTAGAGACTATAGATGTATATCTGTGGAGAAACCATCTGACTGTAGAGACTATAGATGTATATCTGAGGAGAAACCATCTGACTGTAGAGACTATAGATGTATATCTGAGGAGAAACCATCTGACTGTAGAGACTATAGATGTATATCTGTGGGAGAAACCATCTGACTGTAGAGACTATAGATGTATATCTGAGGAGAAACCATCTGACCTTAGAGACTATAGATGTATATCTGTGGAGAAACCATCTGACTGTAGAGACTATAGATGTATATCTGAGGAGAAACCATCTGACTGTAGAGACTATAGATGTATATCTGTGGAGAAACCATCTGACTGTAGAGACTATAGATGTATATCTGTGGAGAAACCATCTGACTGTAGAGACTATAGATGTATATCTGTGGAGAAACCATCTGACTGTAGAGACTATAGATGTATATCTGTGGAGAAACCATCTGACTGTAGAGACTATAGATGTATATCTGTGAGAAACCATCTGACTGTAGAGACTATAGATGTATATCTGTGGAGAAACCATCTGACTGTAGAGACTATAGATGTATATCTGAGGAGAAACCATCTGACTGTAGAGACTATAGATGTATATCTGTGGGAGAAACCATCTGACTGTAGAGACTATAGATGTATATCTGAGGAGAAACCATCTGACTGTAGAGACTATAGATGTATATCTGTGGAGAAACCATCTGACTGTAGAGACTATAGATGTATATCTGTGGAGAAACCATCTGACTGTAGAGACTATAGATGTATATCTGAGGAGAAACCATCTGACTGTAGAGACTATAGATGTATATCTCGTGGAGAAACCATCTGACTGTAGAGACTATAGATGTATATCTGAGGAGAAACCATCTGACTGTAGAGACTATAGATGTATATCTGTGGAGAAACCATCTGACTGTAGAGACTATAGATGTATATCTGAGGAGAAACCATCTGACTGTAGAGACTATAGATGTATATCTGAGGAGAAACCATCTGACTGTAGAGACTATAGATGTATATCTGAGGAGAAACCATCTGACTGTAGAGACTATAGATGTATATCTGAGGAGAAACCATCTGACTGTAGAGACTATAGATGTATATCTGAGGAGAAACCATCTGACTGTAGAGACTATAGATGTATATCTGTGGAGAAACCATCTGACTGTAGAGACTATAGATGTATATCTGAGGAGAAACCATCTGACTGTAGAGACTATAGATGTATATCTGGGAGAAACCATCTGACTGTAGAGACTATAGATGCATATCTGAGGAGAAACCATCTGACTGTAGAGACTATAGATGTATATCTGTGGAGAAACCATCTGACTGTAGAGACTATAGATGTATATCTGAGGAGAAACCATCTGTATAGAGACTATAGATGTATATCTGAGGAGAAACCATCTGACTGTAGAGACTATAGATGTATATCTGAGGAGAAACCATCTGACTGTAGAGACTATAGATGTATATCTGAGGAGAAACCATCTGACTGTAGAGACTATAGATGTATATCTGTGGAGAAACCATCTGACTGTAGAGACTATAGATGTATATCTGAGGAGAAACCATCTGACTGTAGAGACTATAGATGTATATCTGAGGAGAAACCATCTGACTGTAGAGAGACTATAGATGTATATCTGAGGAGAAACCATCTGACTGTAGAGACTATAGATGTATATCTGAGGAGAAACCATCTGACTGTAGAGACTATAGATGTATATCTGAGGAGAAACCATCTGACTGTAGAGACTATAGATGTATATCTGGAGGAGAAACCATCTGACTGTAGAGACTATAGATGTATATCTGAGGAGAAACCATCTGACTGTAGAGACTATAGATGTATATCTGTGGAGAAACCATCTGACTGAGAGACTATAGATGTATATCTGAGGAGAAACCATCTGACTGTAGAGACTATAGATGTATATCTGAGGAGAAACCATCTGACTGTAGAGACTATAGATGTATATCTGAGGAGAAACCATCTGACTGTAGAGACTATAGATGTATATCTGAGGAGAAACCATCTGACTGTAGAGACTATAGATGTATATCTGAGGAGAAACCATCTGACTGTAGAGACTATAGATGTATATCTGAGGAGAAACCATCTGACTGTAGAGACTATAGATGTATATCTGAGGAGAAACCATCTGACTGTAGAGACTATAGATGTATATCTGAGGAGAAACCATCTGACTGTAGAGACTATAGATGTATATCTGTGGAGAAACCATCTGACTGTAGAGACTATAGATGTATATCTGTGGAGAAACCATCTGACGTAGAGACTATAGATGTATATCTGAGGAGAAACCATCTGACTGTGTAGAGACTATAGATGTATATCTGAGGAGAAACCATCTGACTGTAGAGACTATAGATGTATATCTGAGGAGAAACCATCTGACTGTAGAGACTATAGATGTATATCTGAGGAGAAACCATCTGACTGTAGAGACTATAGATGTATATCTGAGGAGAAACCATCTGACTGTAGAGACTATAGATGTATATCTGAGGAGAAACCATCTGACTGTAGAGACTATAGATGTATATCTGAGGAGAAACCATCTGACTGTAGAGACTATAGATGTATATCTGAGGGAGAGAACCATCTGACTGTAGAGACTATAGATGTATGATCTGAGAGAGAAACCATCTGACTGTAGAGACTATAGATGTATATCTGAGAGAGAAACCATCTGACTGTAGAGACTATAGATGTATATCTGAGGAGAAACCATCTGACTGTAGAGACTATAGATGTATATCTGAGGAGAAACCATCTGACTGTAGAGACTATAGATGTATATCTGAGGAGAAACCATCTGACTGTAGAGACTATAGATGTATATCTGAGGAGAAACCATCTGACTGTAGAGACTATAGATGTATATCTGAGGAGAAACCATCTGACTGTAGAGACTATAGATGTATATCTGAGGAGAAACCATCTGACTGTAGAGACTATAGATGTATATCTGAGGAGAAACCATCTGACTGTAGAGACTATAGATGTATATCTGAGGAGAAACCATCTGACTGTAGAGACTATAGATGTATATCTGAGGAGAAACCATCTGACTGTAGAGACTATAGATGTATATCTGAGGAGAAACCATCTGACTGTAGAGACTATAGATGTATATCTGAGGAGAAACCATCTGACTGTAGAGACTATAGATGTATATCTGAGGAGAAACCATCTGACTGTAGAGACTATAGATGTATATCTGAGGAGAAACCATCTGACTGTAGAGACTATAGATGTATATCTGAGGAGAAACCATCTGACTGTAGAGACTATAGATGTATATCTGAGGAGAAACCATCTGACTGTAGAGACGATAGATGTATATCTGAGGAGAAACCATCTGACTGTAGAGACTATAGATGTATATCTGAGGAGAAACCATCTGACTGTAGAGACTATAGATGTATATCTGAGGAGAAACCATCTGACTGTAGAGACTATAGATGTATATCTGAGGAGAAACCATCTGACTGTAGAGACTATAGATGTATATCAGAGGAGAAACCATCTGACTGTAGAGACTATAGATGTATATCTGAGGAGAAACCATCTGACTGTAGAGACTGTAGATGTATATCTGAGGAGAAACCATCTGACTGTAGAGACTATAGATGTATATCTGAGGAGAAACCATCTGACTGTAGAGACTATAGATGTATATCTGAGGAGAAACCATCTGACTGTAGAGACTATAGATGTATATCTGTGGAGAAACCATCTGACTAGAGACTATAGATGTATATCTGAGGAGAAACCATCTGACTGTAGAGACTATAGATGTATATCTGAGGAGAAACCATCTGACTGTAGAGACTATAGATGTATATCTGTGGAGAAACCATCTGACTGTAGAGACTATAGATGTATATCTGTGGAGAAACCATCTGACTGTAGAGACTATAGATGTATATCTGTGGAGAAACCATCTGACTAGAGACTATAGATGTATATCTGAGGAGAAACCATCTGACTGTAGAGACTATAGATGTATATCTGAGGAGAAACCATCTGACTGTAGAGACTATAGATGTATATCTGAGGAGAAACCATCTGACGTAGAGACTATAGATGTATATCTGAGGAGAAACCATCTGACTGTAGAGACTATAGATGTATATCTGAGGAGAAACCATCTGACTGTAGAGACTATAGATGTATATCTGAGGAGAAACCATCTGACGTAGAGACTATAGATGTATATCTGAGGAGAAACCATCTGACTGTAGAGACTATAGATGTATATCTGAGGAGAAACCATCTGACTGTAGAGACTATAGATGTATATCTGTGGAGAAACCATCTGACTGTAGAGACTATAGATGTATATCTGTGGAGAAACCATCTGACTGTAGAGACTATAGATGTATATCTGTGGAGAAACCATCTGACTGTAGGAGACTATAGATGTATATCTGAGGAGAAACCATCTGACTGTAGAGACTATAGATGTATATCTGTGGAGAAACCATCTGACTGAGAGACTATAGATGTATATCTGTGGAGAAACCATCTGACTGTAGAGACTATAGATGTATATCTGTGGAGAAACCATCTGACTGTAGAGACTATAGATGTATATCTGAGGAGAAACCATCTGACTGTAGAGACTATAGATGTATATCTGAGGAGAAACCATCTGACTGTAGAGACTATAGATGTATATCTGAGGAGAAACCATCTGACTGTATAGACTATAGATGTATATCTGTGGAGAAACCATCTGACTGTAGAGACTATAGATGTATATCTGAGGAGAAACCATCTGACTGTGAGAGACTATAGATGTATATCTGTGGAGAAACCATCTGACTGTAGAGACTATAGATGTATATCTGTGGAGAAACCATCTGACTGTAGAGACTATAGATGTATATCTGAGGAGAAACCATCTGACTGTAGAGACTATAGATGTATATCTGTGGAGAAACCATCTGACTGTAGAGACTATAGATGTATATCTGAGGAGAAACCATCTGACTGTAGAGACTATAGATGTATATCTGTGGAGAAACCATCTGACTGTAGAGACTATAGATGTATATCTGAGGAGAAACCATCTGACTGTAGAGACTATAGATGTATATCTGTGGAGAAACCATCTGACTGTAGAGACTATAGATGTATATCTGAGGAGAAACCATCTGACTGTAGAGACTATAGATGTATATCTGTGGAGAAACCATCTGACTGTAGAGACTATAGATGTATATCTGAGGAGAAACCATCTGACTGTAGAGACTATAGATGTATATCTGAGGAGAAACCATCTGACTGTAGAGACTATAGATGTATATCTGAGGAGAAACCATCTGACTGTAGAGACTATAGATGTATATCTGAGGAGAAACCATCTGACTAGAGACTATAGATGTATATCTGAGGAGAAACCATCTGACTGTAGAGACTATAGATGTATATCTGAGGAGAAACCATCTGACTGTAGAGACTATAGATGTATATCTGTGGAGAAACCATCTGACTGTAGAGACTATAGATGTATATCTGAGGAGAAACCATCTGACTGTAGAGACTATAGATGTATATCTGTGGAGAAACCATCTGACTGTAGAGACTATAGATGTATATCTGAGGAGAAACCATCTGACTGTAGAGACTATAGATGTATATCTGTGGAGAAACCATCTGACTGTAGAGACTATAGATGTATATCTGAGGAGAAACCATCTGACTGTAGAGACTATAGATGTATATCTGAGGAGAAACCATCTGACTGTAGAGACTATAGATGTATATCTGTGGAGAAACCATCTGACTGTAGAGACTATAGATGTATATCTGAGGAGAAACCATCTGACTGTAGAGACTATAGATGTATATCTGAGGGAGAAACCATCTGACTGTAGAGACTATAGATGTATATCTGAGGAGAAACCATCTGACTGTAGAGACTATAGATGTATATCTGTGGAGAAACCATCTGACTGTAGAGACTATAGATGTATATCTGAGGAGAAACCATCTGACTGTAGAGACTATAGATGTATATCTGTGGAGAAACCATCTGACTGTAGAGACTATAGATGTATATCTGAGGAGAAACCATCTGACTGTAGAGACTATAGATGTATATCTGAGGAGAAACCATCTGACTGTAGAGACTATAGATGTATATCTGTGGAGAAACCATCTGACTGTAGAGACTATAGATGTATATCTGAGGAGAAACCATCTGACTGTAGAGACTATAGATGTATATCTGAGGAGAAACCATCTGACTGTAGAGACTATAGATGTATATCTGAGGAGAAACCATCTGACTGTAGAGACTATAGATGTATATCTGTGGAGAAACCATCTGACTGTAGAGACTATAGATGTATATCTGTGGAGAAACCATCTGACTGTGGAGACTATAGATGTATATCTGAGGAGAAACCATCTGACTGTGAGACTATAGATGTATATCTGAGGAGAAACCATCTGACTGTAGAGACTATAGATGTATATCTGTGGAGAAACCATCTGACTGTAGAGACTATAGATGTATATCTGAGGAGAAACCATCTGACTGTAGAGACTATAGATGTATATCTGTGGGAGAAACCATCTGACTGTAGAGACTATAGATGTATATCTGAGGAGAAACCATCTGACTGTGGAGAGACTATAGATGTGATATCTGTGGAGAAACCATCTGATCTGTAGAGACTATAGATGTATATCTGAGGAGAAACCATCTGACTGTAGAGACTATAGATGTATATCTGTGGAGAAACCATCTGACTGTAGAGACTATAGATGTATATCTGAGGAGAAACCATCTGTATAGAGACTATAGATGTATATCTGAGGAGAAACCATCTGACTGTAGAGACTATAGATGTATATCTGTGGAGAAACCATCTGACTGTAGAGACTATAGATGTATATCTGAGGAGAAACCATCTGACTGTAGAGACTATAGATGTATATCTGAGGAGAAACCATCTGACTGGTAGAGACTATAGATGTATATCGAGGAGAAACCATCTGACTGTAGAGACTATAGATGTATATCTGAGGAGAAACCATCTGACTGTAGAGACTATAGATGTATATCTGAGGAGAAACCATCTGACTGGAGAGACTATAGATGTATATCTGTGGAGAAACCATCTGACTGTAGAGACTATAGATGTATATCTGAGGAGAAACATCTGACTGTAGAGACTATAGATGTATATCTGAGGAGAAACCATCTGACTGTAGAGACTATAGATGTATATCTGAGGAGAAACCATCTCACTGTAGAGACTATAGATGTATATCTGAGGAGAAACCATCTGACTGTAGAGACTATAGATGTATATCTGAGGAGAAACCATCTGACTGTAGAGACTATAGATGTATATCTGAGGAGAAACCATCTGACTGTAGAGATGTATATCTGTGGAGAAACCATCTGACTGTAGAGACTATAGATGTATATCTGTGGAGAAACCATCTGACTGTAGAGACTATAGATGTATATCTGTGGAGAAACCATCTGACTGTAGAGACTATAGATGTATATCTGTGGAGAAACCATCTGACTGTAGAGACTATAGATGTATATCTGTGGAGAAACCATCTGACTGTAGAGACTATAGATGTATATCTGAGGAGAAACCATCTGACTGTAGAGACTATAGATGATATCTGAGGAGAAACCATCTGACTGTAGAGACTATAGATGTATATCTGTGGAGAAACCATCTGACTGTAGAGACTATAGATGTATATCTGTGGAGAAACCATCTGACTGTAGAGACTATAGATGTATATCTGAGGAGAAACCATCTGACTGTAGAGACCTATAGATGTATATCTGAGGAGAAACCATCTGACGTAGAGACTATAGATGTATATCTGAGGAGAAACCATCTGACTGTAGAGACTATAGATGTATATCTGAGGAGAAACCATCTGACTGTAGAGACTATAGATGTATATCTGTGGAGAAACCATCTGACTGTAGAGACTATAGATGTATATCTGAGGAGAAACCATCTGACTGTAGAGACTATAGATGTATATCTGTGGAGAAACCATCTGACTGTAGAGACTATAGATGTATATCTGTGGAGAAACCATCTGACTGTAGAGACTATAGATGTATAGCTGTGGAGAAACCATCTGACTGTAGAGACTATAGATGTATATCTGAGGAGAAACCATCTGACTGTAGAGACTATAGATGTATATCTGAGGAGAAACCATCTGACTGTAGAGACTATAGATGTATATCTGTGGAGAAACCATCTGACTAGAGACTATAGATGTATATCTGTGGAGAAACCATCTGACTGTAGAGACTATAGATGTATATCTGAGGAGAAACCATCTGACTGTAGAGACTATAGATGTATATCTGAGGAGAAACCATCTGACTGTAGAGACTATAGATGTATATCTGTGGAGAAACCATCTGACGTAGAGACTATAGATGTATATCTGAGGAGAAACCATCTGACTGTAGAGACTATAGATGTATATCTGAGGAGAAACCATCTGACTGTAGAGACTATAGATGTATATCTGTGGAGAAACCATCTGACTAGAGACTATAGATGTATATCTGAGGAGAAACCATCTGACTGTAGAGACTATAGATGTATATCTGAGGAGAAACCATCTGACTGTAGAGACTATAGATGTATATCTGAGGAGAAACCATCTGACTGTAGAGACTATAGATGTATATCTGAGGAGAAACCATCTGACTGTAGAGACTATAGATGTATATCTGAGGAGAAACCATCTGACTGTAGAGACTATAGATGTATATCTGAGGAGAAACCATCTGACTGTAGAGACTATAGATGTATATCTGAGGAGAAACCATCTGACTGTAGAGACTATAGATGTATATCTGAGGAGAAACCATCTGACTGTAGAGACTATAGATGTATATCTGAGGAGAAACCATCTGACTGTAGGAGACTATAGATGTATATCTGAGGAGAAACCATCTGACTGTAGAGACTATAGATGTATATCTGAGGAGAAACCATCTGACTGTAGAGACTATAGATGTATATCTGTGGAGAAACCATCTGACTGTAGAGACTATAGATGTATATCTGTGGAGAAACCATCTGACTGTAGAGACTATAGATGTATATCTGAGGAGAAACCATCTGACTGTAGAGACTATAGATGTATATCTGAGGAGAAACCATCTGACTGTAGAGACTATAGATGTATATCTGTGGAGAAACCATCTGACTGTAGAGACTATAGATGTATATCTGAGGAGAAACCATCTGACTGTAGAGACTATAGATGTATATCTGAGGAGAAACCATCTGACTGTAGAGACTATAGATGTATATCTGTGGAGAAACCATCTGACTGTAGAGACTATAGATGTATATCTGAGGAGAAACCATCTGACTGTAGAGACTATAGATGTATATCTGAGGAGAAACCATCTGACTGTAGAGACTATAGATGTATATCTGTGGAGAAACCATCTGACTGTAGAGACTATAGATGTATATCTGAGGAGAAACCATCTGACTGTAGAGACTATAGATGTATATCTGAGGAGAAACCATCTGACTGTAGAGACTATAGATGTATATCTGAGGAGAAACCATCTGACTGTAGAGACTATAGATGTATATCTGAGGAGAAACCATCTGACTGTAGAGACTATAGATGTATATCTGAGGAGAAACCATCTGACTGTAGAGACTATAGATGTATATCTGTGGAGAAACCATCTGACTGTAGAGACTATAGATGTATATCTGAGGAGAAACCATCTGACTGTAGAGACTATAGATGTATATCTGAGGAGAAACCATCTGACTGTAGAGACTATAGATGTATATCTGCGGAGAAACCATCTGACTAGAGACTATAGATGTATATCTGAGGAGAAACCATCTGACTGTAGAGACTATAGATGTATATCTGTGGAGAAACCATCTGACTAGAGACTATAGATGTATATCTGAGGAGAAACCATCTGACTGTAGAGACTATAGATGTATATCTGTGGAGAAACCATCTGACTGTAGAGACTATAGATGTATATCTGAGGAGAAACCATCTGACTGTAGAGACTATAGATGTATATCTGAGGAGAAACCATCTGACTGTAGAGACTATAGATGTATATCTGTGGAGAAACCATCTGACTGTAGAGACTATAGATGTATATCTGAGGGAGAAACCATCTGACTGTAGAGACTATAGATGTATATCTGAGGAGAAACCATCTGACTGTAGAGACTATAGATGTATATCTGTGGAGAAACCATCTGACTGTAGAGACTATAGATGTATATCTGAGGAGAAACCATCTGACTGTAGAGACTATAGATGTATATCTGAGGAGAAACCATCTGACTGTAGAGACTATAGATGTATATCTGAGGAGAAACCATCTGACTGTAGAGACTATAGATGTATATCTGAGGAGAAACCATCTGACTGTAGAGACTATAGATGTATATCTGAGGAGAAACCATCTGACTGTAGAGACTATAGATGTATATCTGAGGAGAAACCATCTGACTGTAGAGACTATAGATGTATATCTGAGGAGAAACCATCTGACTGTAGAGACTATAGATGTATATCTGAGGAGAAACCACTCTCCTTCCTTTCAACAGTTAGACTAACATGAAAACATCAACACACACCGTGACTGTCCGTCCACCTGTCTGTCTGTGTCTGTCTGTCTCTCTGTCCAGTCCACCTGTCTGTCTGTCTCTCTGTCCGTCCACCTGTCTGTCTGTGTCTGTCTGTCTCTCTGTCCGTCCACCTGTCTGCTCTCTCTTTCCGTCCACCTGTCTGTCTGTCTCTCTGTCCGTCCACCTGTCTGTCTGTCTCTCTCTGTCCGGCCCACCTGTCTGTCTGTCTCTCTGTCCGTCCACCTGTCTGTCTGTCTCTCTGTCCGTCCACCTGTCTGTCTGTCTCTCTTTCCGTCCACCTGTCTGTCTGTCTCTCTGTCCGTCCACCTGTCTGTCTGTCTGTCTCTCTTTCCGTCCACCTGTCTGTCTGTCTGTCTCTCTTTCCGTCCACCTGTCTGTCTGTCTCTCTGTCCGTCCACCTGTCTGTCTGTCTCTCTGTCCGGCCCACCTGTCTGTCTGTCTCTCTGTCCGTCCACCTGTCTGTCTGTCTCTCTTTCCGTCCACCTGTCTGTCTGTCTGTCTGTCTGTCTCTCTGTCCGCCCACCTGTCTGTCTGTCTCTCTTTCTCCACCTGTCTGTCTGTCTCTCTGTCCGTCCACCTGTCTGTCTGTCTCTCTGTCCGTCCACCTGTCTGTCTGTCTCTCTGTCCGTCCACCTGTCTGTCTGTCTGTCTCTCTGTCCGTCCACCTGTCTGTCTGTCTCTCTGGCCGTCCACCTGTCTGTCTGTCTCTCTGTCCGTCCACCTGTCTGTCTGTCTGTCTGTCTCTCTTTCCGTCACCTGTCTGTCTGTCTGTCTCTCTGTCCGTCCACCTGTCTGTCTGTCTGTCTCTCTTTCCGTCCACCTGTCTGTCTGTCTGTCTCTCTTTCCGTCCACCTGTCTGTCTGTCTCTCTGTCCGTCCACCTGTCTGTCTGTCTGTCTCTCTTTCCGTCCACCTGTCTGTCTGTCTGTCTCTCTTTCCGTCCACCTGTCTGTCTGTCTCTCTGTCCGTCCACCTGTCTGTCTGTCTGTCTGTCTCTCTTTCCGTCCACCTGTCTGTCTGTCTCTCTGTCCGGTCCACCTGTCTGTCTGTCTGTCTCTTTCCGTCCCACCTGTCTGTCTGTCTCTCTTTCCGTCCACCTGTCTGTCTGTCTCTCTGTCCGTCCACCTGTCTGTCTGTCTGTCTCTCTTTCCGTCCACCTGTCTGTCTGTCTGTCTCTCTTTCCGTCCACCTGTCTGTCTGTCTGTCTCTCTTTCCGTCCACCTGTCTGTCTGTCTGTCTCTCTTTCCGTCCACCTGCTCTGTCTGTCTCTCTGTCCGTCCACCTGTCTGTCTGTCTCTCTGTCCGTCCACCTGTCTGTCTGTCTCTCTTTCCGTCCACCTGCTCTGTCTGTCTGTCTGTCTGTCTCTCTGTCCGTCCACCTGTCTGTCTGTCTCTCTTTCCTCCACCTGTCTGTCTGTCTCTCTGTCCGTCCACCTGTCTGTCTGTCTGTCTCTCTTTCCGTCCACCTGTCTGTCTGTCTGTCTCTCTTTCCGTCCACCTGTCTGTCTGTCTCTCTGTCCGTCCACCTGTCTGTCTGTCTGTCTCTCTGTCCGGTCCACCTGTCTGTCTGTTGTGAATGATTGGCACCTCTAATCTTCCTGACGCCCCGTGACTCAGAGAGAAAGGAAGGAGTTGTAAATGGTCTGTTTTGGGTCTGTGGCGGTCATTACATTTTGTCAGCCAGTGATTGTCAAGCGAATAACTGCCGTATTGACCGTTAATTAACATACACACATTTACCATCTCCTGGCTTCCACACACAGCCTCCAAGCCACTGATGCAGACCGTTGGAACATCTACATTTCAATTTAATATAGCCTACACCATCATAATAAATCCATTATTTATTTTAGACCGGTCTAAAGAAACATGATATGAAGAAAATGTAGTCTATTTCAGAAGAACAGAATGGCATACTCTGAGTTGTCCTTACGTTAGGGCCCTGATCTGGCTATGCCATTTGGCTGTGGGCTACACTAGTTCATTTAGACAGTAGTACAGGCTCCTAACCCACAGTAGTACAGGCTCCTAACCCACAGTAGTACATGCTCCTAACCCACAGTAGTACAGGCTCCTAACCCACAGTAGTACAGGCTCCTAACCCACAGTAGTAAAGGCTCCTAACCCACAGTAGTACAGGCTCCTAACCCACAGTAGTACAGGCTCCTAACCCACAGTAGTACAGGCTCCAACCCACAGTAGTACAGGCTCCTAACCCACAGTAGTACAGGCTCCTAACCCACAGTAGTACAGGCTCCTAACCCACAGTAGTACAGGCTCCTAACCCACAGTAGTACAGGCTCCTAACCCACAGTAGTACAGGCTCCTAACCCACAGTAGTACAGGCTCCTAACCCACAGTAGTACAGGCTCCTAACCCACAGGAGTACAGGCTCCCTAACCCACAGTAGTACAGGCTCCTAACCCACAGTAGTACAGGCTCTAACCCACAGTAGTACAGGCTAACTAACTAACTAGTGTTGTCTCACCCACTCTATCCTAACCACACCTTCCTTCCTGTCACCTCTATCTCCAAACACACGCTGTTCAACATCATATTGGGGAGGGTTGCCAACATGGAAACATATTCCACCTGAAAGGTGTGTTTCTTTTAAGAGGACCCTCCCAATCAAAGGCCAAGTCAGTGACTGTTGCATGAATCAACAAACGGGTTAAACTGTGTGTGTGTGTGTGTGTGTGTGTGTGTGTGTGTGTCTCTAGCTGGAAGCAGCTAACCATCTCCTACAGCAGGCCCAGCAGCCCTACAGTTACCTGATCGACACGGTGAGACAGAGAGACACACAGATACTGTCCCTCAGAGAACGCATCACACAGCTGGAGGACGACACCAGGTACAAACCACTGTCTCCCCCCCTTTCCATCTCCCCCCTTTCCATCTCCCCCTGTCCATCTCCCCCCTTTCCATCTCCCCCTTTCCATCTCCCCTGTCCATCTCCCCCTGTCCATCTCCCCCCTTTCCATCTCCCCCCTGTCCATCTCCCCCCCTTTCCATCTCCCCCCTTTCCATCTCCCCCCTGTCCATCTCCCCCTGTCCATCTCCCCCTGTCCATCTCCCCCTGTCCATCTCCCCCTGTCCATCTCCCCCCTTTCCTTCTCTCTTCCCAGGTCCTTTTTGTATTTCACTTTATTTAACCAGGTAAGCCAGTTGAGAACAAGTTCTCATTTACAACTGCGACCTGGCCAAGATAAAAGCAAAGCAGTGCGATAAAAACAACAACACAGAGTTACATATGGGGTAAAACAAAACATAAAGTCAAAAATACAACAGAAAAATATATATACAGTGTGTGCAAATGTAGTAAATTATGGTAAGGCAATAATAGGCCATAGTGCAAAATAATTACAATTAGTATTAACACTGGAATGATAGATAGCAAAAAGATGATGTACAAATAGAGATACTGGGGTGCAAAAGAGCAAAATAAATAACAATATGGGGATGAGGTAGTTGGGTGGGCTAATTTCAGATGGGCTGTGTACAGGTGCAGTGATCGGTAAGATGCTCTGACAACTGATGCTTAAAGTTATTGAGGGAGATAAGAGTCTCCAGCTTCAGAGATTTTTGCAATTCGTTCCAGTCATTGGCAGCAGAGAACTGGAAGGAATGGCGGCCAAAGGAGGTGTTGGCTTTGGGGAATGACCAGTGAGATATACCTGCTGGAGCGCAGACTACGGGTGGGTGCTGCTATGGTGACCAGTGAGCTAAGATAAGACGGGGATTTGCCTAGCAGTGATTTATAGATGACCTGGAGCCAGTGGGTTTGGCTGACGAATATGTAGTGAGGACCAGCCAACAAGAGCGTACAGGTCACAGTGGTGGGTATTATATGGGGCTTTTGGAGACAAAACGGATGGCACTGTGATAGACTACATCCAATTTGCTGAGTTAGAGTGTTGGAGGCTATTTTGTAAATGACATCGCCGAAGTGAAGGATCGGTAGGATAGTCAGTTTTACGAGGGCATGTTTGGCAGCATGAGTGAAGGAGGCTTTGTTGCGAAATAGGAAGCCGATTCTGCTGAGCCCTTCAGCGCTTGTCGAGTTGGCTAGCCGTAGCAGCTAGTTTTATGAAGCTGAGCCCTTCAGCGCTGTAGAGTCGGCTAGCCGTAGCAGCTAGTTTTATGAAGCTGAGCCCTTCAGCGCTGTAGAGTTGGCTAGCCGTAGCAGCTAGTTTTATGAAGCTGAGCCCTTCAGCGCTGTAGAGTTGGCTAGCCGTAGCAGCTAGTTTTATGAAGCTGAGCCCTTCAGCGCTGTAGAGTTGGCTAGCCGTAGCAGCTAGTTTTATGAAGCTGAGCCCTTCAGCGCTGTAGAGTCGGCTAGCCGTAGCAGCTAGTTTTATGAAGCTGAGCCCTTCAGCGCTGTAGAGTCGGCTAGCCGTAGCAGCTAGTTTTATGAAGCTGAGCCCTTCAGCGCTGTAGAGTTGGCTAGCCGTAGCAGCTAGTTTTATGAAGCTGAGCCCTTCAGCGCTGTAGAGTTGGCTAGCCGTAGCAGCTAGTTTTATGAAGCTGAGCCCTTCAGCGCTGTAGAGTCGGCTAGCCGTAGCAGCTAGTTTTATGAAGCTGGAGCCCTTCAGCGCTGTAGAGTTGCTAGTCGTAGCAGCTAGTTTTATGAAGCTGAGCCCTTCAGCGCTGTAGAGTTGGCTAGCCGTAGCAGCTAGTTTTATGAAGCTGAGCCCTTCAGCGCTGTAGAGTTGGCTAGCCGTAGCAGCTAGTTTTATGAAGCTGAGCCCTTCAGCGCTGTAGAGTTGGCTAGCCGTAGCAGCTAGTTTTATGAAGCTGAGCCCTTCAGCGCTGTAGAGTTGGCTAGCCGAGCAGCTAGTTTTATGAAGCTGAGCCCTTCAGCGCTGTCGAGTTGGCTAGCCGTAGCAGCTAGTTTTATGAAGCTGAGCCCTTCAGCGCTGTCGAGTTGGCTAGCCGTAGCAGCTAGTTTTATGAAGCTGAGCCCTTCAGCGCTGTAGAGTCGGCTAGCCGTAGCAGCTAGTTTTATGAAGCTGAGCCCTTCAGCGCTGTAGAGTTGGCTAGCCGTAGCAGCTAGTTTTATGAAGCTGAGCCCTTCAGCGCTGTAGAGTTGGCTAGCCGTAGCAGCTAGTTTTATGAAGCTGAGCCCTTCAGGCTGTAGAGTTGGCTAGCCGTAGCAGCTAGTTTTATGAAGCTGAGCCCTTCAGCGCTGTAGAGTTGGCTAGCCGTAGCAGCTAGTTTTATGAAGCTGAGCCCTTCAGCACTGTAAAGTTGGCTATTCACTGCAGCATGTTGGAGCCATGGTGCAAGGGGGGACCAGAGCCCTATGACACCCTATTCCCTATATAGTGCACTACTTTAGACCAGAGCCCTATGACACCCTATTCCCTATATAGTGCACTACTTTAGACCAGAGCCCTATGACACCCTATTCCCTATATAGTGCAACTACTTTAGACCAGAGCCCTATGGCACCCTATTCCCTATATAGTACACTACTTTAGACCAGAGCCCTATGACACCCTGTTCCCTATGTAGTACACTACTTTAGACCAGAGCCCTATGACACCCTATTCCCATAGTGCACTACTTTAGACCAGAGCCCTATGACACCCTATTCCCTATATAGTGCACTACTTTGAGACCAGAGCCCCTATGACACCCTATCCCCCTATATAGTGCAACTACTTTAGACCAGAGCCCTATGACACCCTATTCCCTATAGTGCACTACTTTAGACCAGAGCCCTATGCCACCCTATTCCCTATATAGTGCACTACTTTAGACCAGAGCCCTATGACACCCTATTCCCTATATAGTGCACTACTTTAGACCAGAGCCCTATGACACCCTATTCCCTATATAGTGCACTACTTTAGACCAGAGCCCTATGACACCCTATTCCCTATATAGTACTACTTTAGACCAGAGCCCTATGACACCCTATTCCCTATATAGTGCACTACTTTAGACCAGAGCCCTATGACACCCTATTCCCCTATAGTGCACTACTTTAGACCAGAGCCCTATGACACCCTATTCCCATATAGTACACTACTTTAGACCAGAGCCCTATGACACCCTATTCCCTATATAGTGCACTACTTTAGACCAGAGCCCTATGACACCCTATTCCCTATATAGTACACTACTTTAGACCAGAGCCCTATGACACCCTATTCCCCTATAGTGACTACTTTAGACCAGAGCCCTATGACACCCTATTCCTATAGTGCACTACTTTAGACCAGAGCCCTGTTTAGTGCATCTCTAGGGGCCCTGGTCTAAAGTAGTGCACTATATAGAGTGCCATTTCTCTTACAAGCACCTGGTTGTTGTGGGTTTTGATTGATTTATTGAGTAATAGTTTTTTTTATTATTTAGTGTTTTCCCGTAGAGAGATGGATTTATTGGACACTGTAATTGTCCAGTTTGCATAACGTCGTGTCACTCTGTTGCATGTTTGGATGTACCGTATTGGTCCGAATATAAGACGGCCTTTTTCCCCTCGAAATAGGTCCAAAAAGTCGGGTCGTCTTATATTCGGGGTCTAGTATTCAGAGCGCAGTTTCTCTTCTTCGGCGCTCCCTTTAAATGTCAATACACATTCGCGGGCACAGATGGCGCCAAAAAATTCGTTCCGGACGGAGGGAAGAGGCGTCCTTAACAACCAGCCCGTTACCGGTGTTTAAAGATGGAAAGACAGGCTGACCATTTAGAGACAAGTGGCTCAAAAGTGGGCCAGGTCAATAAACAACAGCGGAGGAGCTATGATGCCAATTTCAAAATAATGGTTGTCAATAAGGCAGAGTCATCTAACAACTGCCAAGCTGCCAAGACATTCGGGGTCACTGAGTGTAATGTAAGAAGATGGCGAGCAGAAAAACAACGTCTAAAAGATGCTAACAGTCAGCGAAAATCCTTCCGTGGTCCTCAAAGTGGTCGTTTCATTGAGGTTGACCGGAGGGTTTTTGAATATGTCAGGGAAAAAAGAAGTGAGGGAATGCCCATTACCAGAGCTGTCATCCAGGTTAAGGCCCTGGAAATCGCCAGAGAGCTCAACATCACTGGATTTAAAGCCAGCCTCGGCTGGTGTCGTAGGATGATGCGGCGTAATGGACTGTCACTTAGACGGAGAACGAGTTTGGCCCAACGCCTGCCGTCAGACTTCGGAGAGAAGCTGCTTTCGTTTCAGCGCTTTGTTATCAACCTGAGGAAGAAGCACTCCTACCCGCTGGATCAGATCGGCAATGCTGATCAGACACCCGTTTATTTCGACATGCCAACATCGGTGACTGTCAATAGAAAGGGAGAAAAGTCTGTGTTGGTGAAATCAACGGGCAACGAGAAGAGCCGCGTCACTGTCATGTTGACATGTCTCGCTGGTGGCAGCAAACTCCCCCCGTATGTCATTCTTAAGCGTAAGACTGTGCCAGAGGACCCAATGCCAGCTGGCATTATTGTGCGCGCCCAGGAGAAGGGCTGGATGGAGTCGGGGCTTGTAGTGGACTGGCTAAAGGTTGTGTGGGGCGCACGCTACGGGGGACTGAGGAAGAGGAGGAACATGCTCGTTCTGGATGCGTTCCGCGGACATCTGACTGAGCCCGTGAAAAGTCAGGTGCGAGCAATGAACGGGGATCTTGTGATCATACCAGGGGGAATGACAAGCCAGCTACAGGTGTTGGACGTAGTTGTGAACAAGCCTTTCAAGGATAACCTGCGAAAAAAAAATACACAGAGTGGCTCTGTCTGGCAACCACGCACTCACACCGACCGGGAAAATACAGAAGCCGTCAGTCCGTCTACTGTGTGAATGGATCCTGCATGCATGGGATGCTATTCCCTCACAGAGCATCATCGATGGCTTTAAAAAATGTTGCATCTCAAATGCATTGGACGGCAGCGAGGACGACGTGCTTTGGGAGGAGCCGGTGGAAGCGGAGCAGCTGGGGAGCGATGACAGCGAGAGCGAACACAGCGGGGCAGAGGACTGTGTGAGGGATAGAGAGACATCGGAGGAGAAGTTTGGCGAATTTTTGTTAAGTTTAGTTAAATGTGTGGCCTGTATTTTCTCTGTTATTTAAAAATGTTGCTTTATTATTGCTTGATATTAATTTTGAATCATACTGTACATAGTTTGCCTTTGTGTTTAATTCACTGTGTTTTTAATATTGTTATTTTAAAATAAAATGAAGTTCTTTGTTCGGCAAATCTAGTCTGCAAATCTGTTTTTCTAAATGTTTGTGTTGAAAAACGGGGGTCGTCTTATAATCAGGGTCGTCTTATATTCGGACCAATACGGTAATCGATGATTTCTGTTCTCTGTTGTAATATGAATGTTCCAGCGGCGCCTGTGCTCTGACGGGGATGGAGGGAGTCGTTGTTCTGTCCCATTTAGTGAAATTACACCCTGTTCCCTATATAGTGCACTACTCAGAGGTAGTCCACTACTCAGAGGTAGTCCACTACTCAGAGGTAGTCCACTACTCAGAGGTAGTCCACTACTCAGAGGTAGTCCGTTACTCTACTCAGAGGTAGTCCACTACTCAGAGGTAGTCCACTACTCAGAGGTAGTCCGCTACTCAGAGGTAGTCCACTACTCAGAGGTAGTCCACTACTCAGAGGTAGTCCACTACTCAGAGGTAGTCCTCTACTCAGAGGTAGTCCTCTACTCAGAGGTAGTCCGCTACTCAGAGGTAGTCCACTACTCAGAGGTAGTCCACTACTCAGAGGTAGTCCACTACTCAGAGGTAGTCCGCTACTCTACTCAGAGGTAGTCCACTACTCAGAGGTAGTGCACTACTCAGAGGTAGTCCACTACTCAGAGGTAGTCCGGCTACTCTACTCAGAGGTAGTCCGCTACTCAGAGGTAGTCCACTACTCAGAGGTAGTCCACTACTCTACTCAGAGGTAGTCCACTACTCAGAGGTAGTCCACTACTCAGAGGTAGTCCCGCTACTCAGAGGTAGTCCACTACTCAGGAGGTAGTCCGCTACTCAGAGGTAGTCCACTACTCAGAGGTAGTCCACTACTCAGAGGTAGTCCACTACTCAGAGGTAGTCCACTACTCAGAGGTAGTCCACTACTCAGAGGTAGTCCACTACTCAGAGGTAGTCCACTACTCAGAGGTAGTCCACTACTCAGAGGTAGTCCACTACTCAGAGGTAGTCCACTACTCAGAGGTAGTCCGCTACTCAGAGGTAGTCCGCTACTCAGAGGTAGTCCACTACTCAGAGGTAGTCCACTACTCAGAGGTAGTGCATTACTCAGAGGTAGTCCACTACTTCAGAGGTAGTCCGCTACTCTACTCAGAGGTAGTCCGCTACTCAGAGGTAGTCCACTACTCAGAGGTAGTCCACTACTCTACTCAGAGGTAGTCCACTACTCAGAGGTAGTCCACTACTCAGAGGTAGTCCGCTACTCAGAGGTAGTCCGCTACTCAGAGGTAGTCCGCTACTCAGAGGTAGTCCACTACTCAGAGGTAGTCCACTACTCAGAGGTAGTCCGCTACTCAGAGGTAGTCCACTACTCAGAGGTAGTCCACTACTCTACTCAGAGGTAGTCCACTACTCAGAGGTAGTCCGCTACTCAGAGGTAGTCCGCTACTCAGAGGTAGTCCGCTACTCAGAGGTAGTCCACTACTCAGAGGTAGTCCGCTACTCAGAGGTAGTCCGCTACTCAGAGGTAGTCCACTACTCAGAGGTAGTCCGCTACTCAGAGGTAGTCCGCTACTCAGAGGTAGTCCACTACTCAGAGGTAGTCCACTACTCAGAGGTAGTCCACTACTCTACTCAGAGGTAGTCCACTACTCAGAGGTAGTCCGCTACTCAGAGGTAGTCCACTACTCAGAGGTAGTCCGCTACTCAGAGGTAGTCCACTACTCAGAGGGTAGTCCACTACTCAGAGGTAGTCCACTACTCAGAGGTAGTCCGCTACTCTACTCAGAGGTAGTCCATCACTCAGAGGTAGTCCACTACTCAGAGGTAGTCCACTACTCAGAGGGTAGTCCACTACTCAGAGGTAGTCCGCTACTCAGAGGTAGTCCACTACTCAGAGGTAGTCCACTACTCAGAGGTAGTCCACTACTCAGAGGTAGTCCGGCTACTCTACTCAGAGGTAGTCCACTACTCAGAGGTAGTCCACTACTCAGAGGTAGTCCGCTACTCAGAGGTAGTCCCACTCTCAGAGGTAGTCCGCTACTCAGAGGTAGTCCGCTACTCTACTCAGAGGTAGTCCACTACTCAGAGGTAGTCCGCTACTCAGAGGTAGTCCGCTACTCTACTCAGAGGGTAGTCCACTACTCAGAGGTATCCGCTACTCAGAGGTAGTCCACTACTCAGAGGTAGTCCGCTACTCTACTCAGAGGTAGTCCACTACTCAGAGGTAGTTCGCTACTCAGAGGTAGTCCGCTACTCAGAGGTAGTCCGCTACTCTACTCAGAGGTAGTCCACTACTCAGAGGTAGTCCACTACTCAGAGGTAGTCCGTACTCTACTCAGAGGTAGTCCGCTACTCAGAGGTAGTCCACTACTCAGAGGTAGTCCGCTACTCAGAGGTAGTCCACTACTCAGAGGTAGTCCGCTACTCAGAGGTAGTCCACTACTCAGAGGTAGTCCACTACTCAGAGGTAGTCCACTACTCAGAGGTAGTCCGCTACTCAGAGGTAGTCCACTACTCAGAGGTAGTCCACTACTCAGAGGTAGTCCACTACTCAGAGGTAGTCCGCTACTCAGAGGTAGTCCACTACTCAGAGGTAGTCCACTACTCAGAGGTAGTCCGCTACTCAGAGGTAGTCCACTACTCAGAGGTAGTCCACTACTCAGAGGTAGTCCACTACTCAGAGGTAGTCCGCTACTCAGAGGTAGTCCACTACTCTACTCAGAGGTAGTCCACTACTCAGAGGTAGTCCGCTACTCAGAGGTAGTCCGCTACTCAGAGGTAGTCCACTACTCAGAGGTAGTCCACTACTCAGAGGTAGTCCACTACTCAGAGGTAGTCCACTACTCTACTCAGAGGTAGTCCACTACTCAGAGAGGTAGTCCGCTACTCTATCAGAGGTAGTCCACTACTCAGAGGTAGTCCGCTACTCAGAGGTAGTCCACTACTCAGAGGTAGTCCACTACTCAGAGGTAGTCCACTACTCAGAGGTAGTCCACTACTCAGAGGTAGTCCGCTACTCAGAGGTAGTCCACTACTCAGAGGTAGTCCGCTACTCAGAGGTAGTCCGCTACTCAGAGGTAGTCCGCTCAATCTCAGAGGTAGTCCGCTACTCAGAGGTAGTCCACTACTCAGAGGTAGTCCGCTACTCAGAGGTAGTCCACTACTCAGAGGTAGTCCACTACTCAGAGGTAGTCCACTACTCAGAGGTAGTCCACTACTCAGAGGTAGTCCGCTACTCAGAGGTAGTCTACTACTCAGAGGTAGTCCACTACTCAGAGGTAGTCCACTACTCAGAGGTGAGTCCGCTACTCAGAGGTAGTCCACTACTCAGAGGTAGTCCACTACTCAGAGGTAGTCCGCCTACTCAGAGGTAGTCCGCTACTCAGAGGTAGTCCACTACTCAGAGGTAGTCCACTACTCAGAGGTAGTCCGCTTACTCAGAGGTAGTCCGCTACTCAGAGGTAGTCCGCTACTCAGGAGGTAGTCCACTACTCAGAGGTAGTCCACTACTCAGAGGTAGTCCACTACTCAGAGGTAGTCCGCTACTCAGAGGTGAGTCCGCTACTCAGAGGTAGTCCACTACTCAGAGGTAGTCCACTACTCAGAGGTAGTCCACTACTCAGAGGTAGTCCGCTACTCTACTCAGAGGTAGTCCACTACTCTACTCAGAGGTAGTCCACTACTCAGAGGTAGTCCGCTACTCTACTCAGAGGTAGTCCACTACTCTACTCAGAGGTAGTCCGCTACTCAGAGGTAGTCCACTACTCAGAGGTAGTCCGCTACTCAGAGGTAGTCCGCTACTCAGAGGTAGTCCGCTACTCAGAGGTAGTCCACTACTCAGAGGTAGTCCACTACTCAGAGGTAGTCCGCTACTCAGAGGTAGTCCGCTACTCAGAGGTAGTCCACTACTCAGAGGTAGTCCACTACTCAGAGTGAGTCCACTCTCAGAGGTGAGTCCGCTACTCAGAGGTAGTCCGCTACTCAGAGGTAGTCCGCTGAAGTAGAGCTGGTCAGTAAGCAATGAAAAGTATTATCTGCCATTTGGAAGGCAGATATGGAAGAGTTGGGTTCTATGTGTATGTGAATGCTTCCATCTGTTTTGTCTTGTCGGTTCAGATCTCTGAGGAAAGAGAAGACGTCTCTCCAACAGGTGAAGAACAACATGGCCTCTGACCTGGAGCGCCTGCTCAACCACCGAGAGGTACACACACACACTCACACACTCCTCTGACCTGGAGCGCCTGCTCAACCACCGAGAGGTACACACATACACTCACTCTCATTCACTCACATACATACACACTCCTCAACCATGGAGAGCTATTGCCCAGAGTCCACACTCTCATTGAATAAAGCCACTGTGTCTCGATGTGTGATATTCGTCATATATATCCATAATGAACGTAGATGATACGTCATATAGGTATAATGATAGTAGGTGTGTGACTTTTATGACAGGTGTGTTTTTTTATATAGTCTGCACGTCTGCACGAGGGAGAGACGGAGAGAGAAAGGGAGATCCGGTGAGAGGAGACTGGCTTTTCTCGGTCTCTAGGTGGCCTCCCTCTGTCACTGTGTCACCCTTTTCACCTTCAAACTGAAGTCTACTCAGGTGGTTCAGTTGGTTGGCCTGAAGCCTACTCAGGTGGTTCAGTTGGTTGGCCTGAAGCCTACTCAGGTGGTTCAGTTGGTTGGCCTGAAGCCTATTCAGGTGGTCCAGTTGGTTGGCCTGAAGCCTATTCAGGTGGTTCAGTTGGTTGGCCTGAAGCCTATTCAGGTGGTTCAGTTGGTTGGCCTGAAGCCTACTCAGGTGGTCCAGTTGGTTGGCCTGAAGCCTATTCAGGTGGTTCAGTTGGTTGGCCTGAAGCCTATTCAGGTGGTCCAGTTGGTTGGCCTGAAGCCTATTCAGGTGGTTCAGTTGGTTGGCCTGAAGCCTATTCAGGTGGTTCAGTTGGTTGGCCTGAAGCCTATTCAGGTGGTTCAGTCGGTTGGCCTGAAGCCTATTCAGGTGGTCCAGTTGGTTGGCCTGAAGCCTACTCAGGTGGTTCAGTTGGTTGGCCTGGAAGCCTACTCAGGTGGTTCAGTTGGTTGGCCTGAAGCCTATTCAGGTGGTTCAGTTGGTTGGCCTGAAGCCTATTCAGGTGGTTCAGTTGGTTGGCCTGAAGCCTATTCAGGTGGTCCAGTTGGTTGGCCTGAAGCCTATTCAGGTGGTTCAGTTGGTTGGCCTGAAGCCTATTCAGGTGGTTCAGTTGGTTGGCCTGAAGCCTATTCAGGTGGTTCAGTCGGTTGGCCTGAAGCCTATTCAGGTGGTCCAGTTGGTTGGCCTGAAGCCTACTCAGGTGGTTCAGTTGGTTGGCCTGAAGCCTACTCAGGTGGTTCAGTTGGTTGGCCTGAAGCCTACTCAGGTGGTTCAGTTGGTTGGCCTGAAGCCTATTCAGGTGGTTCAGTTGGTTGGCCTGGAAGCCTATTCAGGTGGTTCAGTTGGTTGGCCTGAAGCCTATTCAGGTGGTTCAGTCGGTTGGCCTGAAGCCTATTCCAGGTGGTTCAGTCGGTTGGCCTGAAGCCTATTCAGGTGGTCCAGTTGGTTGGCCTGAAGCCTGCTCAGGTGGTTCAGTTGGTTGGCCTGGAAGCCTATTCAGGTGGTTCAGTTGGTTGGCCTGGAAGCCTATTCAGGTGGTTCAGTTGGTTGGCCTGAAGCCTATTCAGGTGGTTCAGTTGGTTGGCCTGAAGCCTATTCAGGTGGTTCAGTTGGTTGGCCTGGAAGCCTATTCAGGTGGTTCAGTTGGTTGGCCTGAAGCCTATTCAGGTGGTTCAGTTGGTTGGCCTGAAGCCTATTCAGGTGGTTCAGTTGGTTGGCCTGAAGCCTACTCAGTTGGTTGGCCTGAAGCCTATTCAGGTGGTTCAGTTGTTTGGCCTGAAGCCTATTCAGGTGGTTCAGTTGGTTGGCCTGAAGCCTACTCAGTTGGTTGGCCTGAAGCCTATTCAGGTGGTCCAGTTGGCTGGCCTGAAGCCTATTCAGGTGGTTCAGTTGGTTGGCCTGAAGCCTATTCAGGTGGTTCAGTTGGTTGGCCTGAAGCCTATTCAGGTGGTTCAGTTGGTTGGCCTGAAGCCTATTCAGGTGGTTCCAGTTGGTTGGCCTGAAGCCTATTCAGGTGGTTCAGTTGGTTGGCCTGAAGCCTATTCAGGTGGTTCAGTTGGTTGGCCTGAAGCCTATTCAGGTGGTTCAGTTGGTTGGCCTGAAGCCTACTCAGTTGGTTGGCCTGAAGCCTATTCAGGTGGTCCAGTTGGTTGGCCTGAAGCCTATTCAGGTGGTTCAGTTGGTTGGCCTGAAGCCTATTCAGGTGGTTCAGTTGGTTGGCCTGAAGCCTATTCAGGTGGTTCAGTTGGTTGGCCTGGAAGCCTATTCAGGTGGTTCAGTTGGTTGGGCCTGAAGCCTATTCAGGTGGTTCAGTTGGTTGGCCTGAAGCCTATTCAGTTGGTTGGCCTGGAAGTCTGTTCAGTTGGTTGGCCTGAAGCCTATTCAGGTGGTTCAGTTGGTTGGCCTGAAGCCTATTCAGGTGGTTCAGTTGGTTGGCCTGAAGCCTGTTCAGTTGGTTGGCCTGAAGCCTATTCAGGTGGTTCAGTTGGTTGGCCTGAAGCCTGTTCAGTTGGTTGGCCTGAAGCCTACTCAGGTGGTTCAGTTGGTTGGCCTGAAGCCTATTCAGGTGGTTCAGTTGGTTGGCCTGAAGCCTGTTCAGTTGGTTGGCCTGAAGCCTATTCAGGTGGTTCAGTTGGTTGGCCTGAAGCCTATTCAGGTGGTCCAGTTGGTTGGCCTGAAGCCTATTCAGGTGGTTCAGTTGGTTGGCCTGAAGCCTATTCAGGTGGTCCAGTTGGTTGGCCTGAAGCCTGTTCAGGTGGTTCAGTTGGTTGGCCTGAAGCCTATTCAGGTGGTTCAGTTGGTTGGCCTGAAGCCTACTCAGTTGGTTGGCCTGAAGCCTATTCAGGTGGTCCAGTTGGTTGGCCTGAAGCCTACTCAGGTGGTTCAGTTGGTTGGCCTGAAGCCTATTCAGGTGGTTCAGTTGGTTGGCCTGAAGCCTATTCAGGTGGTCCAGTTGGTTGGCCTGAAGCCTACTCAGGTGGTTCAGTTGGTTGGCCTGAAGCCTACTCAGGTGGTTCAGGTGGTTGGCCTGAAGCCTATTCAGGTGGTTCAGTTGGTTGGCCTGGAAGCCTATTCAGGTGGTTCAGTTGGTTGGCCTGAAGCCTGTTCCAGTTGGTTGGCCTGAAGCCTGTTCAGTTGGTTGGCCTGAAGCCTATTCAGGTGGTCCAGTTGGTTGGCCTGAAGCCTACTCAGGTGGTTCAGTTGGTTGGCCTGGAAGCCTATTCAGGTGGTTCAGTTGGTTGGCCTGGAAGCCTATTCAGGTGGTTCAGTTGGTTGGCCTGAAGCCTACTCAGTTGGTTGGCCTGAAGCCTATTCAGGTGGTCCAGTTGGTTGGCCTGAAGCCTATTCAGGTGGTTCAGTTGGTTGGCCTGAAGCCTATTCAGGTGGTCCAGTTGGTTGGCCTGAAGCCTATTCAGGTGGTCCAGTTGGTTGGCCTGAAGCCTATTCAGGTGGTCCAGTTGGTTGGCCTGGAAGCCTGTTCAGGTGGTCCAGTTGGTTGGCCTGAAGCCTATTCAGGTGGTTCAGTTGGTTGGCCTGAAGCCTATTCAGGTGGTTCAGTTGGTTGGCCTGAAGCCTACTCAGGTGGTCCAGTTGGTTGGCCTGAAGCCTATTCAGGTGGTCCAGTTGGTTGGCCTGGAAGCCTATTCAGGTGGTTCAGTTGGTTGGCCTGAAGCCTATTCAGGTGGTTCAGTTGGTTGGCCTGAAGCCTATTCAGGTGGTTCAGTTGGTTGGCCTGAAGCCTATTCAGGTGGTTCAGTTGGTTGGCCTGAAGCCTATTCGGGTGGTTCAGTTGGTTGGCCTGAAGCCTATTCAGGTGGTTCAGGTGGTTGGCCTGAAGCCTATTCAGGTGGTCCAGTTGGTTGGCCTGAAGCCTACTCAGGTGGTTCAGTTGGTTGGCCTGAAGCCTATTCAGGTGGTCCAGTTGGTTGGCCTGAAGCCTATTCAGGTGGTTGGCCTGAAGCCTACTCAGGTGGTCCAGTTGGTTGGCCTGAAGCCTATTCAGGTGGTTCAGTTGGTTGGCCTGAAGTCTTCTCAGCAACCTTTACTAGAAGTGCATGAACCTTTAATAGGAACACGGTGTCCCAACGCCCTCAGACACATTATATGATGTCTTCTCTAAAACCCCTTTCAAACCAAGACGAAAAGCTGCCAACTTTACCATGCCGCCAACCTTTTTGCCCACTTTTCTTTAAATCTGAAAGGTATTGCCGGTAACTAAGCCTATACTTTTATTTCCGCCAACCAAGGTTATCAGTAATGTATTTAGAGGTCCCGCCAAACCGTCAGTATAAACGTCCCCTTGTTAGCTGGATAGCCAGCTGGTTATCTGGCTAACAAGCTGGCAATGAACCCCATCAATGGCTGGATAGCCAGCTGGTTGTCTAGCTAACAAGCTGGCAGCGACCCATCAATGGCTGGATAGCCAGCTGGTTATCTAGCTAATAAGCTGCGCAACCCCATCAATGGCTGGATAGCCAGCTGGTTCGTTGCTAGCTTGTTAGCTAGACAACCTGCTGGCTAGCCAGCCATTGATGCGGTCGTTGCTAGCTTGTTGCTAGACAACCTGCTGGCTAGCCAGCCATTGATGCGTTCGTTGCTAGCTTGTTAGCTAGACAACCTGCTGGCTAGCCAGCCATTGATGCGGTTCGTTGCTAGCTTGTTAGCTAGACAACCAGCTGGCTAGCCAGCCATTGATGGGGTTTGTTGCTAGCTTGTTAGCTAGATAACCAGCTGGCTAGTCAGCCATTGATGGGGTTCGTTGCTAGCTTATTAGCTAGATAACCAGCTGGCTAGCCAGCCATTGATGGGGTTCGTTGCTAGCTTGTTAGCTAGACAACCTGCTGGCTAGCCAGCCATTGATGTGTTCGTTGCTAGCTTGTTAGCTAGACAACCAGCTGGCTAGCCAGCCATTGATGGGGTTCGTTGCTAGCTTATTAGCTAGATAACCAGCTGGCTAGCCAGCCATTGATGGGGTTCGTTGCTAGCTTGTTAGCTAGATAACCAGCTGGCTATCCAACTATTGATGGGGTTCGTTGCTAGCTTGTTAGCTAGATAACCAGCTGGCTATCCAGCCATTGATGGGGGTTCGTTGCTAGCTTGTTAGCTAGACAACCTGCTGGCTATCCAGCCATTGATGGGGTTCGTTGCTAGCTTGTTAGCTAGACAACCTGCTGGCTATCCAGCCATTGATGGGGTTCGTTGCTAGCTTGTTAGCTAGACAACCAGCTGGCTATCCAGCCATTGATGGGGTTCGTTGCTAGCTTGTTAGCTAGACAACCTGCTGGCTATCCAACTATTGATGGGGTTCGTTGCTAGCTTGTTAGCTAGATAACCAGCTGGCTATCCAGCCATTGATGGGCTTCGTTGCTAGCTTGTTAGCTAGACAACCTGCTGGCTATCCAGCCATTGATGGGCTTCGTTGCTAGCTTGTTAGCTAGACAACCAGCTGGCTAGCCAGCCATTGATGGGGTTCGTTGCTAGCTTGTTAGCTAGACAACCTGCTGGCTATCCAGCCATTGATGGGGTTCGTTGCTAGCTTGTTAGCTAGACAACCTGCTGGCTATCCAACTATTGATGGGGTTCGTTGCTAGCTTGTTAGCTAGACAACCTGCTGGCTATCCAGCCATTGATGGGGTTCGTTGCTAGCTTGTTAGCTAGACAACCTGCTGGCTATCCAGCCATTGATGGGGTTCGTTGCTAGCTCGTTAGCTAGACAACCTGCTGGCTATCCAGCCATTGATGGGGTTCGTTGCTAGCTTGTCCAGCTCCATTGATGGATTGATGGATCCACTCATTCAAATTGGTGTTGCTGTTCCTGTCCATTAGTGTGTTGTCATGTTCTATGTTTTGTGTGAACCCCAGGAAGACTAGCTGCTGCTTCTTCAACAGCTAATGGGGATCCAAAAAAAAACAAATCTGACAACGTTTTGAGTTGAACTGTAGCCATCTCTTTTAGTCATCATAACAGGAAAATTAACACATTACAAGGTAATTATTTACAAATTATTTACAAGTATGGCGAGCTGCCAACTTAATGTTGTGAATGTGAAGAACTGAAAGCTGTGCATTCTGTCTGAGGAATTTAGAACTTGCTGCTGTCATATCGGGTTACCATGACAACGATCACAACAACAGGGTCAGAGTTGAATGTCTCTTGCTCCTTGCAATGGCTATATAGAAGAGGAATGCTGACAAGAGAGGTAAAAATGGGGCTGTTTAAAGGGGATCATATCAACATTGCCCAATTGTTTTTACAGGCAACATACCGTGAATCCTATGTGAAAGGTGTATTAACCGTCATTTACATCATCAGGTCATTCAGTTCTATATAACTTTGACTGTAGGTCCTTCTCAACGATGTGACTGTAGGTCCTTCTCAACGATGTGACTGTAGGTCCTTCTCAACGATGTGACTGTAGGTCCTTCTCAACGATGTGACTGTAGGCCCTTCTCAACGGTGTGACTGTAGGTCCTTCTCAACGGTGTGACTGTAGGTCCTTCTCAACGATGTGACTGTAGGTTCTTCTCAACGATGTGACTGTAGGTTCTTCTCAACGGTGTGACTGTAGGTTCTTCTCAACGGTGTGACTGTAGGTTCTTCTCAACGATGTGACTGTAGGTCCTTCTCAACGATGTGACTGTAGGTCCTTCTCAACGGTGTGACTGTAGGTCCTTCTCAACGATGTGACTATAGGTCCTTCTCAACGATGTGACTGTAGGTCCTTCTCAACGGTGTGACTGTAGGTCCTTCTCAACGATGTGACTGTAGGTCCTTCTCAACGATGTGACTGTAGGTCCTTCTCAACGGTGTGACTGTAGGTCCTTCTCAACGGTGTGACTGTAGGTCCTTCTCAACGGTGTGACTGTAGGTCCTTCTCAACGGTGTGACTGTAGGTCCTTCTCAACGGTGTGACTGTAGGTCTTTCTCAACGATGTGACTGTAGGTCCTTCTCAACGATGTGACTGTAGGAGCTTCTCAACGGTGTGACTGTAGGTCCTTCTCAACGGTGTGACTGTAGGTCCTTCTCAACGGTGTGACTGTAGGTCTTTCTCAACGGTGTGACTGTAGGTCCTTCTCAACGATGTGACTCTAGGTTCTTCTCAACGGTGTGACTGTAGGTCCTTCTCAACGATGTGACTGTAGGTCCTTCTCAACGATGTGACTGTAGGTCCTTCTCAACGGTGTGACTGTAGGTCCTTCTCAACGATGTGACTGTAGGTCCTTCTCAACGATGTGACTGTAGGTCCTTCTCAACGGTGTGACTGTAGGTCCTTCTCAACGGTGTGACTGTAGGTCCTTCTCAACGGTGTGACTGTAGGTCCTTCTCAACGGTGTGACTGTAGGTTCTTCTCAACGGTGTGACTGTAGGTCCTTCTCAACAATGTGACTGTAGGTCCTTCTCAACGATGTGACTGTAGGTCCTTCTCAACGGTGTGACTGTAGGTCCTTCTCAACGGTGTGACTGTAGGTCCTTCTCAACGATGTGACTGTAGGTCCTTCTCAACGGTGTGACTGTAGGTCCTTCTCAACGATGTGACTGTAGGTCCTTCTCAACGATGTGACTGTAGGTCCTTCTCAACGATGTGACTGTAGGTTCTTCTCAACGATGTGACTCTAGGTTCTTCTCAACGGTGTGACTGTAGGTCCTTCTCAACGGTGTGACTGTAGGTTCTTCTCAACGGTGTGACTGTAGGCCCTTCTCAACGGTGTGACTGTAGGCCCTTCTCAACGGTGTGACTGTAGGTCCTTCTCAACGATGTGACTGTAGGTCCTTCTCAACGGTGTGACTGTAGGTCCTTCTCAACGATGTGACTGTAGGTCCTTCTCAACGATGTGACTGTAGGTCCTTCTCAACGATGTGACTGTAGGTCCTTCTCAACGGTGTGACTGTAGGCCCTTTTCAACAATGTCTGAATTTAAACATGAATATTAATTGGTCAGACAAAATGTATTGTATGCATTATAATGACAAATATGTATCTCGGGCTGCGTTTACACAGGCAGCCCAATTCTGATCTTTCTCCACTAATTGGTGTTTTGAACAACCAGATCAGCTCTTTTGCCAATAATTGGGCAACAGATTGGGCTGCCTGAGCAAACCCACCCAAAGTGTTATTTCTTTAATAGGGGTAATGATGATGACGTGTAATGGTCCGCTGCATGTTTCCACCATGACTTAACTTACTGTAGAGTACAGAGAGAGAGGCTTGTTTTGAAGAATCTCAGTAATAAAGTCCTTTTTGTCATTTAGCAGACGCTCTTATCCAGAGCGACTTACAGGAGCAATTAGGGTTAAGTGCCTTGTCGGCTCGGGGATTAGAACCAGCGACCTTTCGGTTACTGGCACAGCGCTCTTAACCACTAAGCTACCTGCCGACTTACAGTCAGTGAGTGCATGTCAGTATTATTATTGAACAGGACAAACTGGTTCCTTCATGTCTCGTGGTTCCCAGGCTCAGGATAAGGTGTTCCTCCCACTATGCACTGAGTATGGCTAACAGTCACCAGCTACAGTAGGCTATGCACTGAGTATGGCTAACATTAGGGAACACCTTTTCTAATATCAGTCACCAGCTACAGTAGGCTATGCACTGAGTATGGCTAACATTAGGAGCACCTTTCTAATATCAGTCACCAGCTACAGTAGGCTATGCACTGAGTATGGCTAACACTAGGGAACACCTTTCTAATACCAGTCACCAGCTACAGGTAGGCTATGCACTGAGTATGGCTAACAGTCACCAGCTACAGTAGGCTATGCACTGAGTATGGCTAACATTAGGGAACACCTTTCTAATACCAGTCACCAGCTACAGTAGGCTATGCACTGAGTATGGCTAACATTAGGGAACACCTTTCTAATATCAGTCACCAGCTACAGTAGGCTATGCACTGAGTATGGCTAACATTAGGGAACACCTTTCTAATATCAGTCACCAGCTACAGTAGGCTATGCACTGAGTATGGCTAACATTAGGGAACACCTTTCTAATATCAGTCACCAGCTACAGTAGGCTATGCACTGAGTATGGCTAACATTAGGAGCACCTTTCTAATATCAGTCACCAGCTACAGTAGGCTATGCACTGAGTATGGCTAACATTAGGGAACACCTTTCTAATATCAGTCACCAGCTACAGTAGGCTATGCACTGAGTATGGCTAACATTAGGGAACACCTTTTCTAATACCAGTCACCAGCTACAGTAGGCTATGCACTGAGTATGGCTAACATTAGGGAGCACCTTTCTAATATCAGTCACCAGCTACAGTAGGCTATGCACTGAGTATGGCTAACATTAGGGAACACCTTTCTAATACCAGTCACCAGCTACAGTAGGCTATGCACTGAGTATGGCTAACATTAGGGAACACCTTTCTAATATCAGTCACCAGCTACAGTAGGCTATGCACTGAGTATGGCTAACATTAGGAGCACCTTTCTAATACCAGTCACCAGCTACAGTAGGCTATGCACTGAGTATGGCTAACATTAGGAACACCTTTCTAATATCAGTCACCAGCTACAGTAGGCTATGCACTGAGTATGGCTAACATTAGGGAACACCTTTCTAATACCAGTCACCAGCTACAGTAGGCTATGCACTGAGTATGGCTAACATTAGGAGCACCTTTCTAATACCAGTCACCAGCTACAGTAGGCTATGCACTGAGTATGGCTAACATTAGGGAACACCTTTCTAATATCAGTCACCAGCTACAGTAGGCTATGCACTGAGTATGGCTAACATTAGGGAACACCTTTCTAATACCAGTCACCAGCTACAGTAGGCTATGCACTGAGTATGGCTAACATTAGAGCACCTTTCTAATACCAGTCACCAGCTACAGTAGGCTATGCACTGAGTATGGCTAACATTAGGGAACACCTTTCTAATACCAGTCACCAGCTACAGTAGGCTATGCACTGAGTATGGCTAACATTAGGAGCACCTTTCTAATACCAGTCACCAGCTACAGTAGGCTATGCACTGAGTATGGCTAACATTAGGGAACACCTTTCTAATATCAGTCACCAGCTACAGTAGGCTATGCACTGAGTATGGCTAACATTAGGAACACCTTTCTAATACCAGTCACCAGCTACAGTAGGCTATGCACTGAGTATGGCTAACATTAGGGAACACCTTTCTAATACCAGTCACCAGCTACAGTAGGCTATGCACTGAGTATGGCTAACATTAGGAGCACCTTTCTAATATCAGTCACCAGCTACAGTAGGCTATGCACTGAGTATGGCTAACATTAGGGAGCACCTTTCTAATACCAGTCACCAGCTACAGTAGGCTATGCACTGAGTATGGCTAACAGTCACCAGCTACAGTAGGCTATGCACTGAGTATGGCTAACATTAGGAGCACCTTTCTAATATCAGTCACCAGCTACAGTAGGCTATGCACTGAGTATGGCTAACATTAGGAGCACCTTTCTAATATCAGTCACCAGCCACAGTAGGCTATGCACTGAGTATGGCTAACATTAGGGAACACCTTTCTAATACCAGTCACCAGCTACAGTAGGCTATGCACTGAGTATGGCTAACAGTCACCAGCTACAGTAGGCTATGCACTGAGTATGGCTAACATTAGGGAACACCTTTCTAATACCAGTCACCAGCTACAGTAGGCTATGCACTGAGTATGGCTAACAGTCACCAGCTACAGTAGGCTATGCACTGAGTATGGCTAACATTAGGGAACACCTTTCTAATACCAGTCACCAGCTACAGTAGGCTATGCACTGAGTATGGCTAACATTAGGGAACACCTTTTCTAATACCAGTCACCAGCTACAGTAGGCTATGCACTGAGTATGGCTAACATTAGGGAACACCTTTCTAATACCAGTCACCAGCTACAGTAGGCTATGCACTGAGTATGGCTAACATTAGGAACACCTTTCTAATATCAGTCACCAGCTACAGTAGGCTATGCACTGAGTATGGCTAACATTAGGGAACACCTTTCTAATATCAGTCACCAGCTACAGTAGGCTATGCACTGAGTATGGCTAACATTAGGGAGCACCTTTCTAATATCAGTCACCAGCTACAGTAGGCTATGCACTGAGTATGGCTAACATTAGGAGCACCTTTCTAATACCAGTCACCAGCTACAGTAGGCTATGCACTGAGTATGGCTAACAGTCACCAGCTACAGTAGGCTATGCACTGAGTATGGCTAACATTAGGGAACACCTTTCTAATACCAGTCACCAGCTACAGTAGGCTATGCACTGAGTATGGCTAACATTAGGGAGCACCTTTCTAATATCAGTCACCAGCTACAGTAGGCTATGCACTGAGTATGGCTAACATTAGGGAACACCTTTCTAATATCAGTCACCAGCTACAGTAGGCTATGCACTGAGTATGGCTAACAGTCACCAGCTACAGTAGGCTATGCACTGAGTATGGCTAACATTAGGAGCACCTTTCTAATATCAGTCACCAGCTACAGTAGGCTATGCACTGAGTATGGCTAACATTAGAGCACCTTTCTAATATCAGTCACCAGCTACAGTAGGCTATGCACTGAGTATGGCTAACATTAGGAACACCTTTCTAATATCAGTCACCAGCTACAGTAGGCTATGCACTGAGTATGGCTAACATTAGGGAACACCTTTCTAATATCAGTCACCAGCTACAGTAGGCTATGCACTGAGTATGGCTAACATTAGGAGCACCTTTCTAATACCAGTCACCAGCTACAGTAGGCTATGCACTGAGTATGGCTAACATTAGGGAGCACCTTTCTAATATCAGTCACCAGCTACAGTAGGCTATGCACTGAGTATGGCTAACATTAGGGAACACCTTTCTAATACCAGTCACCAGCTACAGTAGGCTATGCACTGAGTATGGCTAACATTAGGGAACACCTTTCTAATATCAGTCACCAGCTACAGTAGGCTATGCACTGAGTATGGCTAACATTAGGGAACACCTTTCTAATATCAGTCACCAGCTACAGTAGGCTATGCACTGAGTATGGCTAACATTAGGGAACACCTTTCTAATATCAGTCACCAGCTACAGTAGGCTATGCACTGAGTATGGCTAACATTAGGGACACCTTTCTAATATCAGTCACCAGCTACAGTAGGCTATGCACTGAGTATGGCTAACATTAGGAACACCTTTCTAATATCAGTCACCAGCTACAGTAGGCTATGCACTGAGTATGGCTAACATTAGGGAGCACCTTTCTAATACCAGTCACCAGCTACAGTAGGCTAATGCACTGAGTATGGCTAACATTAGGGAACACCTTTCTAATATCAGTCACCAGCTACAGTAGGCTATGCACTGAGTATGGCTAACATTAGGGAACACCTTTCTAATATCAGTCACCAGCGACAGTAGGCTATGCACTGAGTATGGCTAACATTAGGGAACACCTTTCTAATATCAGTCACCAGCTACAGTAGGCTATGCACTGAGTATGGCTAACATTAGGAGCACCTTTCTAATACCAGTCACCAGCTACAGTAGGCTATGCACTGAGTATGGCTAACATTAGGGAACACCTTTCTAATACCAGTCACCAGCTACAGTAGGCTATGCACTGAGTATGGCTAACATTAGGAGCACCTTTCTAATATCAGTCACCAGCTACAGTAGGCTATGCACTGAGTATGGCTAACATTAGGGGAACACCTTTCTAATATCAGTCACCAGCTACAGTAGGCTATGCACTGAGTATGGCTAACATTAGGAGCACCTTTCTAATATCAGTCACCAGCTACAGTAGGCTATGCACTGAGTATGGCTAACATTAGGGAACACCTTTCTAATATCAGTCACCAGCTACAGTAGGCTATGCACTGAGTATGGCTAACATTAGGGAACACCTTTCTAATACTGAGTTGCACCCCCTACGTACATCATTCATCAGTGACCTGCTACAGTAGGCTATGCACTGACTGTACAAAACATTAAGAACACATTTGCTCATTCTGTGACATAGACTGACCTGGTGAATCCAGGTGAGAGCTACGATCCCTTATTTATGCCAGTTGTTAAATCCACTTCAATCAGTGTAGGTGAAAGGGAGGAGAGGGGTTAACTGAATGATTTTAAGCTTTGAGACAATTGTAACGTGGATTGCGTTAAGTGTGCCATTCAGAGGGTGAATGGAAAAGACAAAAGATTGAAGTGCCTTTTTGAACGGGTATGGTAGTAGTTTGAGTGAAGAACTGCAACGCTGCTGGGTTTCCCGTGTGGATCAAAATGGTCCATCACCCAAAGGACATCCAGCCAACCTGACACAATTTTGGGAAGCATTGGAACTCTACAAGGTGTCGAAAAGCATTCCACAGGGATTCACACGCTTACACAATCCCATGTTACAATTGTCTCAAGACTTCGCGTTAGCACCTGTCTCCTCCCCTTCATCAATACTGATTTGAAGTGGATTTTAACAAGTGGCATCAATAAGGGATCATAGCTCTCACCTGGATTCACCTGGTCAGTCTATGTCATGGAAAGAGCAGGTGTCTGTAATGTTTTGTACAGTCAGTGTATAGCCTACTGACGAATGACGGACGCTCTATGTCATGGAAAGAGCAGGTGTCTGTAATGTTTTGTACAGTCAGTGTATAGCCTACTGACGAAATGACGCGACAGTATCCTCATCACTGTGGTGGGTGGGTTTTTATCACATTTATATTGATCTTTAAAAATCAATCAATTGATCGTAGGGGTCAATTCTGAGTCAGTTTATGAAGTGAACGTGAATTGTAATTGCTCTCCTGAATCGAATCAATAAAACATTGAAACGTCCGCTAATTTATCTAAATGGCACAGATTGCTTTGTCTGGATCAAGATGCCTCATAAGACAGGCTGACAAGACACTCCTCTCATATCAAATCTTATCCTTCCATAGTAGAGCAGACCAGAGTTCGTAACAGATTCGATTGAAGAAATGGTCTGCTAGCTATTTACAACCACAGCATTCTACTACTGGCCCACTGGCATCAAGTATGCACCCCTCAGCCCTGGCAGACAGCTGCTCCTCATATTAGATCTGCCATATTAGAGAGGAGCAGGCCTGGCTGTTTGAAATGCCAGAGGAGCAGGCCTGGCTGTTTGAAATGCCAGAGGGGCAGCCAGGGCATGTGTCCACATGGTGAGAAATAGAGGGCTGATACGGCCCAGAGCCCCAACGGTCCTGACGGCTCTGTAACCAGCTAGCTAATAGCCACCACACTGCTCTGTAACCAACTAGCTACTAGCCACCACACTGCTCTGTAACCAGCTGGCTACTAGCCACCACACTGCTCTGTAACCAGCTAGCTACTAGCCACAACACTGCTCTGTAACCAGCTAGCTACTAGCCACAACACTGCTCTGTAACCAACTAGCTACTAGCCACCACACTGCTCTGTAACCAACTAGCTACTAGCCACCACACTGCTCTGTAACCAACTAGCTACTAGCCACCACACTGCTCTGTAACCAACTATCTACTAGCTACCACACTGCTCTGTAACCAACTAGCTAATAGCCACCACACTGCTCTGTAACCAACTAGCTAATAGCCACCACACTGCTCTGTAACCAGCTAGCTAATAGCCACCACACTGCTCTGTAACCAACTAGCTACTAGCTACCACACTGCTCTGTAACCAACTGGCTACTAGCCACCACACTGCTCTGTAACCAGCTAGCTACTAGCTACCACACTGCTCTGTAACCAACTGGCTACTAGCCACCACACTGCTCTGTAACCAACTAGCTACTAGCCACCACACTGCTCTGTAACCAACTAGCTACTAGCCACCACACTGCTCTGTAACCAACTAGCTACTAGCCACCACACTGCTCTGTAACCAACTGGCTACTAGCCACCACACTGCTCTGTAACCAACTAGCTACTAGCCACCACACTGCTCTGTAACCAACTAGCCACCACACTGCTCTGTAACCAACTAGCTACTAGCCACCACACTGCTCTGTTACCAACTAGCTACTAGCCACCACACTGCTCTGTAACCAACTAGCTACTAGCTACCACACTGCTCTGTAACCAACTATCCACCACACTGCTCTGTAACCAGCTAGCTACTAGCTACCACACTGTTCTGTAACCAACTAGCTACTAGCCACCACACTGCTCTGTAACCAGCTAGCTACTAGCCACCACACTGCTCTGTAACCAACTAGCTACTAGCCACCCCACTGCTCTGTAACCAACTAGCTACTAGCCACCACACTGCTCTGTAACCAACTAGCTACTAGCTACCACACTGCTCTGTAACCAACTAGCTACTAGCTACCACACTGCTCTGTAACCAACTAGCTAATACGCCACCACACTGCTCTGTAACCAACTAGCTACTAGCCACCACACTGCTCTGTAGCCAACTAGCTACTAGCCACCACACTGCTCTGTAACCAACTAGCTACTAGCCACCACACTGCTCTGTAGCCAACTAGCTACTAGCCACCACACTGCTCTGTAACCAACTGAGCTACTAGCTACCACACTGCTCTGTAACCAGCTAGCTACTAGCCACAACACTGCTCTGTAACCAACTAGCTACTAGCCACCACACTGCTCTGTAACCAACTAGCTACCACACTGCTCTGTAACCAACTAGCTACTAGCTACCACACTGCTCTGTAACCAACTAGCTACTAGCTACCACACTGCTCTGTAACCAACTAGCTACTAGCCACCACACTGCTCTGTAACCAACTAGCTACTAGCCACCACACTGCTCTGTAACCAACTAGCTACTTAGCTACAACACTGCTCTGTAACCAGCTAGCTACTAGCCACCACACTGCTCTGTAACCAACTAGCTACTAGCTACCACACTGCTCTGTAACCAATAGCTACTAGCCACAACACTGCTCTGTAACCAACTAGCTACTAGCTACCACACTGCTCTGTAACCAACTAGCTACTAGCCACCACACTGCTCTGTAACCAACTAGCTACTAGCTACCACACTGCTCTGTAACCAACTAGCTACTAGCTACCACACTGCTCTGTAACCAGCTAGCTACTAGCTACCACACTGCTCTGTAACCAACTAGCTACCACACTGCTCTGTAACCAACTAGCTACTAGCCACCACACTGCTCTGTAACCAACTATCTACTAGCTACCACACTGCTCTGTAACCAACTAGCTACTAGCTACCACACTGCTCTGTAACCAACTAGCTACTAGCCCACTGGCATCAAGTTACCAAGTTATCAAGTTACCAAGTAATCAAGCTCTGTTACCAACTAGCTACTAGCTACCACACTGCTCTGTAACCAACTATCTACTAGCTACCACACTGCTCTGTAACCAACTAGCTACTAGCTACCACACTGCTCTGTAACCAACTAGCTACTAGCTACCACACTGCTCTGTAACCAACTAGCTACTAGCCACCACACTGCTCTGTAACCAACTAGCCACCACACTGCTCTGTAACCAACTATCTACTAGCTACCACACTGCTCTGTAACCAACTTAGCTACTAGCCACCACACTGCTCTGTAACCAACTAGCTACTAGCTACCACACTGCTCTGTAACCAACTAGCTACTAGCCACCACACTGCTCTGTAACCAACTAGCTACTAGCCACTACACTGCTCTGTAACCAACTAGCCACCACACTGCTCTGTAACCAACTAGCTACTAGCCACAACACTGCTCTGTAACCAGCTAGCTACTAGCCACCACACTGCTCTGTAACCAACTAGCTACTAGCCACCACACTGCTCTGTAACCAACTAGCTACTAGCTACCACACTGCTCTGTAACCAGCTAGCTACTAGCCACCACACTGCTCTGTAACCAACTAGCTACTAGCTACCACACTGCTCTGTAACCAACTAGCTACTAGCCACAACACTGCTCTGTAACCAACTAGCCACCACACTGCTCTGTAACCAACTAGCTACTAGCCACCACACTGCTCTGTAACCAACTAGCCACCACACTGCTCTGTAACCAACTAGCTACTAGCCACCACACTGCTCTGTAACCAGCTAGCTACTAGCTACCACACTGCTCTGTAACCAACTAGCCACCACACTGCTCTGTAACCAACTAGCTACTAGCCACCACACTGCTCTGTAACCAGCTAGCTACTAGCTACCACACTGCTCTGTAACCAACTAGCTACTAGCTACCACACTGCTCTGTAACCAACTAGCTACTAGCCACCACACTGCTCTGTAACCAACTAGCTACTAGCCACAACACTGCTCTGTAACCAACTAGCCACCACACTGCTCTGTAACCAACTAGCCACCACACTGCTCTGTAACCAACTATCTACTAGCTACCACACTGCTCTGTAACCAACTATCTACTAGCTACCACACTGCTCTGTAACCAACTAGCTACTAGCTACCACACTGCTCTGTAACCAACTAGCTACTAGCTACCACACTGCTCTGTAACCAACTAGCTACTAGCCACCACACTGCTCTGTAACCAACTAGCCACCACACTGCTCTGTAACCAACTATCTACTAGCTACCACACTGTCTCTGTAACCAACTATCTACTAGCTACCACACTGCTCTGTAACCAACTAGCTACTAGCTACCACACTGCTCTGTAACCAGCTAGCTACTAGCCACCACACTGCTCTGTAACCAACTAGCTACTAGCTACCACACTGCTCTGTAACCAGCTAGCTACTAGCCACCACACTGCTCTGTAACCAACTAGCTACTAGCCACAACACTGCTCTGTAACCAACTAGCTACTAGCTACCACACTGCTCTGTAACCAACTAGCTACTAGCCACCACACTGCTCTGTAACCAACTAGCTACTAGCCACAACACTGCTCTGTAACCAGCTAGCTACTAGCCACCACACTGCTCTGTAACCAACTAGCTACTAGCTACCACACTGCTCTGTAACCAACTAGCTACTAGCCACCACACTGCTCTGTAACCAACTAGCTACTAGCCACAACACTGCTCTGTAACCAACTAGCTACTAGCTACCACACTGCTCTGTAACCAACTAGCTACTAGCCACCACACTGCTCTGTAACCAACTAGCTACTAGCCACCACACTGCTCTGTAACCAACTAGCTACTAGCTACCACACTGCTCTGTAACCAACTAGCTACTAGCCACCACACTGCTCTGTAACCAACTAGCTACTAGCCACCACACTGCTCTGTAACCAACTAGCTACATGTACAAATTACCTTGACTAACCGGTGCCCCCAGCACATTGACTCGGTACTGGTACCCGCTGGATATAACCTCGTTATTGTGATGCAATTTTATTGTTACTTTTTATTTGATTTTTTTACTTTAGTTTATTTAGTAAATATTTTCTTAACTCTATTTGTTGCTGCATTGTTGGTTAAGGGCTTGTAAGCGTTTCACGGTAAGGTCACCTGTTGTATTCGGGCGCATGTAACAAATACGATTTGATTTGATTTGAACTAGCCACTAGCTGCTTTTCAAATCATCAAATCAAATTGTATTGGTGACATACCGGAATACAACAGGTTTAGACTTTTACAGTGAAATGTTGACTTAGCTGCCCTTAACCAACAATGCAGAGTTAATACAGTAATACAATCTGGTCTCCTGTCCTGTAGGCTCCTTCTATTGTAATCTGGTCTCCTGTCGCAGGCTCCCTTCTATTGTAATCTGGTCTCCTGTCCTGTAGGCTCCCTTCTATTGTAATCTGGTCTCTGTCCTGTGGGCTCCCTTCTATTGTAATCTGGTCTCCTGTCCTGTAGGCTCCCTTCTATTGTAATCTGGTCTCCTGTCCTGTGGCTCCCTTCTATTGTAATCTGGTCTCCTGTCCTGTAGGCTCCCTTTCTATTGTAATCTGGTGTCCTGTCCTGTAGGCTCCCTTCTATTGTAATCTGGTGTCCTGTCCTGTAGGCTCCCCTTCTATTGTAATCTGGTCTCCTGTCCTGTAGGCTCCTTCTATTGTAATCTGGTCTCTCCTGTCCTGTAGGCTCCCTTCTATTGCAATCTGGTCTCCTGTCCTGTAGGCTCCCTTCTATTGTAATCTGGTCTCCTGTCCTGTAGGCTCCCTTCTATTGTAATCTGGTCTCCTGTCCTGTAGGCTCCCTTCTATTATAATCTGGTCTCCTGTCCTGTGGCTCCCTTCTATTGCAATCTGGTCTCTGTCCTGTAGGCTCCCTTCTATTGTAATCTGGTCTCTGTCCTGTAGGCTCCCTTCTATTGTAATCTGGTCTCCTGTCCTGTGGGCTCCCTTCTATTGTAATCTGGTCTCCTGTCCTGTAGGCTCCTTCTATTGTAATCTGGTCTCTGTCCTGCTAGGCTCCCTTCTATTGTAATCTGGTCTCTTGTCCTGTAGGCTCCTTCTATTGTAATCTGGTCTCCTGTCCTGTAGGCTCCTTCTTATTGTAATCTGGTGTCCTGTCCTGTAGGCTCCCTTCTATTGTAATCTGGTCTCTGTCTGTAGGCTCCTTCTATTGTAATCTGGTCTCCTGTCCTGTGGCTCCCTTCTATTGTAATCTGGTCTCCTGTCCTGTAGGCTCCCTTCTATTGTAATCTGGTCTCCTGTCCTGTGGCTCCTTCTATTGTAATCTGGTCTCCTGTCCTGTAGGCTCCCTTCTATTGTAATCTGGTCTCCTGTCCTGTAGGCTCCCTTCTATTGTAATCTGGTCTCCTGTCCTGTAGGCTCCCTTCTATTGTAATCTGGTCTCCTGTCCTGTAGGCTCCTTCTATTGTAATCTGGTCTCCTGTCCCGTAGGCTCCCTTCTATTGTAATCTGGTCTCCTGTCCTGTAGGCTCCCCTTCTATTGTAATCTGGTGTCTCCTGTCCTGTAGGCTCCCTTCTATTGTAATCTGGTCTCCTGTCCTGTAGGCTCCCTTCTATTGTAATCTGGGTCTCCTGTCCTGTACTCCCTTCTTATTGTAATCTGGTCTCCTGTCCTGTAGGCTCCCTTCTGGATGTAATCTGGTCTCCTGTCCTGTAGGCTCCCTTCTATTGTAATCTGGTCTCCTGTCCTGTAGGCTCCCTTCTATTGTAATCTGGTCTCCTGTCCTGTAGGCTCCCTTCTATTGTAATCTGGTCTCCTGTCCTGTAGGCTCCCTTCTATTGTAATCTGGTCTCCTGTCCTGTAGGCTCCCTTCTGTTGTAATCTGGTCTCCTGTCCTGTAGGCTCTCTTCTATTGTAATCTGGTTTCCCTGTCCTGTAGGCTCCTTCTATTGTAATCTGGTCTCCCTGTCCTGTAGGCTCCCTTCTATTGTAATCTGGTCTCTCTGTCCTGTAGGCTCCCTTCTATTGTAATCTGGTCTCCTGTCCTGTAGGCTCCCTTCTATTGTAATCTGGTCTCCTGTCCTGTAGGCTCCTTCTATTGTAATCTGGTCTCCTGTCCTGTAGGCTCCCTTCTATTGTAATCTGGTCTCTGTCCTGTAGGCTCCCTTCTATTGTAATCTGGTCTCCTGTCCTGTAGGTCCCTTCTATTGTAATCTGGTCTCCTGTCCTGTAGGCTCCCTTCATTGTAATCTGGTCTCCTGTCCTGTAGGCTCCCTTCTATTGTAATCTGGTCTCCTGTCCTGTAGGCTCCCTTCTATTGTAATCTGGTCTCCTGTCCTGTAGGCTCCTTCTATTGTAATCTGGTCTCCTGTCCTGTAGGCTCCCTTCTATTGTAATCTGGTCTCCTGTTCTGTAGGCTCCCTTCTATTGTAATCTGGTTCTCTGTCCTGTAGGCTCCCTTCCTTATTGTAATCTGGTCTCCTGTCCTGTAGGCTCCCTTCTATTGTAATCTGGTCTCCTGTCCTTGGCTCCCTTCTATTGTAATCTGGTCTCCTGTCCTGTGGGCTCCCTTCTATGTGTAATCTGGTCTTCTGTCCTGTAGGCTCCCCTTCTATTGTAATCTGGTCTCCTGTCCTGTAGGGCTCCCTTCTATTGTAATCTGGTCTCCTGTCCTGTAGGCTCCCTTCTATTGTAATCCTGGTCTCCTGTCCTGTAGGCTCCTTCTATTGTAATCTGGTCTCCTGTCCTGTGGCTCCCTTCTGATTGTAATCTGGTCTCCTGTCCTGTAGGCTTTCTTCTATTGTAATCTGGTCTCCTGTCCTGTAGGCTCCT
>NW_025536888.1:0-7500 GCF_020615455.1 Coregonus clupeaformis
GTGAGTCAAAAGAGAGGTCGCAGGAGAGCAGGATGGTGGTGGCAGGAGTGTGCCGGAGGCAGGAGTCAGGTTCCAAATATATGGTCGCCTTGACTATGATCTGATCGATGAGTGGTAAGTTTGACCGGGTCTTAAAGGCTGAGGTGATTATGGTGAATGAGCTGCAGCTGGAACCCTGACTCCCGCACACCAGACTTCACCTGTAATCAAGGACAGACAGAGGAGGAGAGAGCAGAGAGAGCTACCTAGCAGCAGTAGGCCTAATGCGCCCTCTACGGACGCCACCTGGCGGCCGACGGTTTATCGATGTAACTCTATGAAACCCTCGACCAGAGCAGGATCCACAATGAAGCTCCTGGGCACCCAGGAACGCTCCTGACCATAACCTCCCAATCCACCAGGTACTGGAAACCACGCACTCGCGGCGAACATCCAGAAGTCGCCGGACAGTGTAGACCGGACCCCACCCACGATCCTGGGCGGAGGAGGGGACGAGAGGGCGGGCACAGAGGCTAACCGACACAGGCTTAATCTGGGAAACAAGGAAAAAGTGGAATGAACCCAGAGGGAGGCAGGAAGCTGTAGCTAATCCGCGCAGGGGTTAACACAGACAGTATCTTGAACGGTCCTATAAAACGAGTAGCGCCATCTTTCAGACTCCACCTTCAATGGAAGGTCCCGTGACTTCAGCTATAATTCTCTGACCAGGAGAGTAACCGAGCCTGGGACCGTGACGGTTGGCTTGCCCTGCATGTACACGCCGGCTCGGGACAGAGCTACCCGCTTTCCTCCAGACCTGAAGCATGGCATGTGTGGGACTGCACCGAGGAGGGCTCGCTGTCTCTCTTGAGAAGGGAACAGGGAGGGATAACCCAGAGCACACAGAAAAGGAGACAAACCAGATAGTGCTAGGGGTCAAGGTAAGTTATGAGCATATTCCACCCAGGGGAGCATGGAGCCCATGACCCAGGGTTAGACCCTGTGACACAGCGAAGAGCGGTCTCATCTCCTGGTTGCTTCTTGGCTTGCCCGTTGGTCTGGGGTGATATCCAGAGGACAGGCTGATGTAATGCCCAAAGCTTACAGAAAGCCCACACCTGGGAGACAAATCAGGACCCTGTCAGAGACAATATCCGTGGGTAAATGCGAGAGCGGAACACATGTTCAACCAAAATATCAGTCAGCTTCTGGCAGTGGGAGGTTTAGGTAGGGCCAAAATGAGCGAACTTAGAAAACGATCAATACTTCTGTAGAATTACAGTTTTCAGACGAGGGGGGGAAGTCAGTGACAAAATCCATAGCTTATATGCTTACCAGGGCGGCTGGGTATAGGTAGAGGTGGGAGATGACCAGCGCTGGCCTGGGTGGAGTTCTACTTCGTGCACATAGCATACAGCAATGAAGGCGGTGTCCTCATGCGGGCCCACCGTGAACTTCCGCCGCACAAAGTAAGGGTCGCAAACTCCAGGGTGACAGGCAGGAGACGAGTGAGCCCACTCGAAGTACCTGGGAGCGAAAGTAGACCAGGGACAAACATCCGGGTTAGGAGGACTCCCCTCCCAGGGTCAGCTTGATATGTGAGTGTTAATAATCCCTGATGTCACATGTGACGCACTGGGGCAATATGATAGGAGGAAAATGGTTCAGGGTTACTACCAGTATCAACAGCCGAATGAACACGCAGACAGGGCCAGGTTGACGCGCGGACCCAGACGAAGACAGAGAAAATTGGACCTCCTAAAAAATAGTGCCCACCTGGCTTGGACGGGGTTGAGCGTTTCGCTGACTGGAGGTAAGCCAGATTCTGAGATGATCCAACGATGAAGGGTGTTCCGCTCCAAACCAAAAGTACCACTCCTCGAGAGCCAGGCTAACGGCGAGCAGTCTACGATTGCAAATATAATTTGCCGAAATGAGGAGAAAAGCACAGGGATGCAGTTTGTATTTCAGGAGAATCGTGAGACAACACCAATACTGCCCCAGTGTTGGATGATCAACCTCCACGACAAACTGGCGGGTGGGTCCGTGATGTGAATGGGAGCCGAGGCGAAGAGATGTTTAGTTCTAAAGATTGGCCCCTCAGTCTGCCAAGGATGGGAGATGGAGGGAAAGGAAAGGAAATGCGGCGGGCTTGATGAACCTGAAACAAACCCCAGAAATAGCGAAGTTGTTTGGGCGGTGAGAAAGTGGGACGGAAGCAGAGATCTTAGCTGGGTATGCAACTCCCCCGAGCGATGATGTAACCCAAAAAAAGAGGGTTAGACACATGAAATCTCAATTTCATCTTCACAAACAGTATTAAGAAAGGATTTGAGAAAAGCATACATCCAGAAGATAAAAAAGAAACGATTCAATAGCCAAGAAGGACATCATTGACTAGTGCCTGAAAACAGCAGGGGTATTAGAGAACTCAAAAGACATAACCAGATACTTCAAATGGAGTACCTAAGGTGTGTGTTGAAGGTAGCATTCATCACCTTACGAATGAAATGTATAAATGGAGATATTTTGTAAAGATGGTAGCACCATGAAGGAAAAGGAAATAATCAAAGGAATATATTTGATAGTTGTATTTAGTAATAAGGGAGGACTTTTTAGCAACAAAAAGAATCGTACCTACAGTGAAGGAAGGACGATAGATATTAGCGAGGAGTCCGAATGTGAGTGCCATGGTCGCTCAGGAGAGATTGCAGGGATGCTCGGAGAGCAGGCTATGTGAGGTCACTGGCAAGTAAACGAGGGAGGAAGAGAAGTGGCTCTGAGTTTTGCAGAAGAAAGATGCAAAGGCCGACGATACACGCAGGAACATTAGAAAGATCCATGACTCGCAGAGGTGAGGCACAGTACTGGCAGGAGCCAGAGCAGAACACAAACAATTCACATGACAAAATGTGCTCCATGAAACAATTCCTACCTGTCACCCAATCAAGTGTGGATTGTGTCTTATGAGTCAGGGAATAAGCATAGGTGGGGGAGGATAAAGAATGAAATGTGATGATTTCAACTAAGAAAACAAATATTGATGGGTAATATGGGTCAACAATTGTCCATTCAGACCCTTAGCCTGCAGCGGAAAGAAGAACAGTTAAATATTTGTGAAAATAAAGGCCTGGGCACCAGGAGTCAATCAGCCGCACTTAACAGAGAGAGAGATTGGAACTGCCACTGAGATCGCCTGGAAAGCAGACATGCGGGAGAAGATGGAAGAATGGAGCCCGGCTCACCAAAACCATTATGATGACCACTTCCCGAGAACCGGTAGTAGGAACGAAAGGAAGCTATAACAAAAGAGGAATGCGAACGCTCCCTGAGGACAAGCAGGCTGGAGTCAGTGCCCTCGATGACTCGGGAAGACACGGCACCTCCGTAGGGAAGATGGGAGGAGTTTGTTGATGATAGACAGGTTGCTTTGGAATAACACTCTCTCCCCAATAGATAACCTGATGGTGAGAAATAAGATTATCAGGATGGGATTATTCATATGACACCAATCTTTTAAAGTTCAGACAAAGCATTGATGAAACTCCTTATTCAATCCACTACTGCTGCTAAAGTGAAACCACTGCATCTCCGCCACACTGGAGCCCCCGCCGAAGAGAAACAACTTGCAGCCTCTTGCCTCGCACGGGGGTAAAAACATCTCAGGTGAAGGAAGAAGAGAAATGCCCGACGACTCTCCAGACCGGATCCCCAGGCAGCGAAAGGAAGAGTAGAGTTGATAAGGTAGGAGCACGGGCTTTTCTGAGGCGAGGGGAGGGGTGTTAAACACTAACGAGCATTGAGTCAAAAAATGCCACAGTCCATGTTCCCGGCCATAAAGGCGGAGCAGGAACAAAAGGCTCGATGGGTGAAGGAGTAAGCGGCAGACACTTGATTGGTGAGACATTGAACCCGATTACGAGCACCCGACGGTCAGAAATTAAAAGATATGTTGGCACAGAAATGATTGGATGAAAATTTGATGACTGGGTGGTATCTGTAGTTGTGGTATCATGGTATGACTGTAGTATGATTTACCAGATAGAACCCAATATGGAGACAAGAACAAGCCAGAGAAGTTTAACATATTTGAAATGTTAAGAGTCAGTCCAATAATAGGGAAGAGTAAAGTCCAGGTTAGCAGTGGGGGGGGTGAAAAGATCCAGGCTGAAGGGTAGATGTGGTAGTAATGTAGGGAGAGTCAAAAGAGAGGTCGGTAGTGGGAGAGCAGGATGGAGGTGGCAGGAGGAAGGGAGGCAGGAGTAGGTTCAAATATAGGGTGCCTTGATATGATCTGACGATGAGGTGGCATTTGACCAGACTGCCCTAAAGGCTGAGGTGATTATGGTGAATGAGCTGCAGCTGGCAACCTCTGACTCCGCACACCAGACTTATGTAATAAGGAAAAAAGGGAGAGAGAGCAGAGAGAGTATAGCAGCAGTAGGCAATAGAGTATGGGGCAAAAATACAGCAACAGTGTGGGTGAAAACCTATGAAGACTTAAGAAAAACTGTGTATTGCCCAAAAAGTATATAACAAAGTATTGAGAAACTTTTGTTATTGACCAAATACTTATTTTCCAAGAATTTGCAAATAAATTCATAAAAAAATCCTACAATGTGATTTTTCTGGAGAGAAAATTATTTTGTCAGTAGTTGATGTATACCTATGATGAAAATTACAGGCCTTATTTTTTAAGAGGGAGAACTTGAAATGTGGGAAAATATTTTTTCCCCACTTATGTAGTATAATTGCTACAAACATAAATAATGGGTGGGAAAAATGAATATGGGTTTTAAGTTGTATGTTGATAGATCCTTTTTGACAGAGATAAGGTTTAAGAAATACATAAGAGGAATAAGATAATATAAATAGTACAAACATTAGGGTTCATTGAACTATTTATCATTGCAGAAAAAGCAAGGTGGTGGAAGTGGGAAGGAACTTATTTGTATCAGATGGCAAGATGATAAACCTTGGCTATTTATGGGATTTATTTTGTGACCTTTTCAATGGCATAGAGTAAAAATGGTTTTTGAGTGTAATTCAACTGGGTGTGTGTTGTTATATAATTTTAATTTTAGTATTTAGCAGACGTTATCAGAGTGACTTAAGTGAGAAAAATGCCTTTTCAGGGCAATAAGATTTTTCACCTAGTCGGCCCGGGATTAGAACCAGCATTCGGTTATGGCACAAGAGAACAAAGCCACCCAAAAACTAATTACATTTTACATTTTAGTATTGATTTAGCAGAGCGTACAGAGAATTACAGAAGGACCATACCGTGGGAAATGAACCCACAACCATAGCGGAATGCCATGCTCTACCAACTGAGCTACAGGGGGCACATTAAGTTAGTGAGTGAGACATTTTTCATATACAAAGGATGGTTTTGGTGATGTAGAATAGAAGGATGTAGCATGCGGAAATGGAAAGACTACTTATTTAACAGGAATAGTTTAAATTGAGTATCATTTTTTTTTTTTTTTTTTTATGCTAATGGTTTGCTATTTAAACGATTGAGAATGTGGGAATGAATATAAATGTGATATTGATAGTGGATATAATATATATTTTCAACTACAGCAAGTGTTTGGTTTGTTACCTGTAGAAAGAATTCAGATTCCGCGAATTTAATAATAGGATTGGTGGTTTATTCGACTGTAGTATGATCTTAGTTGATAAAAAGTAATAAGGGTGTAGTGACGACGCACAGGGAAAGCGCAGTGTGTTATCTTAATGGGAAGTGAAATAGAGGACAAAGAGAATAAAAAGAGTATTAAAAATAAACAGGATTATGAAGCAGGAGAAGGGAGTGAGTATGAAAGATAACATTAACTGAGGAATATAGGAACATGTAGTGAGGTTTATCACAGAGATACTACTGAGAACAATATGAACAGATAAACTGAACCCAACATGAAGTACTACAGCAATCGATTGCAAAGTTGTTAAGTTAGTTTTTAAACCTACGATAGAGGTAAATGCAGAACGCTGTTTGAGAATGGTTTTTATTTGTTGTCAGGGAGAATTTCTAGGTCTTGATCTGCGGGTGTAAGCGACTGGGCTCACTGAACTACAGAGGGCTGTAAGGGAGATAATGGGTTAAGTTTCACCCCTGGATCACTGGTTGCTGAGGGAGGAGGAAGTCAATGGGGGTGAATGTTACCGGTGTGGAAGGGCTAGCTAGTTAGTGGTGCGAACTAGTAGCGTTTAGAGTGGTGACGTAACTTGCTCTGCGACCTGGAAGTAGTTGTTTGCCTTGCTTTGCAAGGGTCACGGCTTTTGCGGAGCGACGGGCAACGGTGCTTCGAAGGTGACTGTGTTGTCGATGTGTGCAGAGAGGGTCCCTGTTAAAGCCCATGAGGGACGGAAGCAAAACCGTTACATTGATGCTATTGATCCAGATCACTGTGTGAATTGATAGAGAGTATAAGAGGGATTGTCTTACCAACACATGGCGGCATAGGATAACATAGTCATTAAAGTGTAATTGCATCACTGTGAATAGATGTTTTGTTTGTTTTGACTATAACTTAAAAATAATTTGTCATATGTTAAAGTACCGTTAGATGGAAAGTCAGCGATAGAGAATAATAGATATTGTAGAGGATTTTCTGTGTTAAAAGGATAAGTAGGTTAATTGGGAGATGAGAAGTGTTGAATTGGATTGTTTGAGTAGACTGGTATTAAAATAATGCTTTCTAGTTAGGTGAATGAAAATATGTTATTAAGTAGTAGTGGTTGTGTGGATAGTATTTACTAATGCCATGATTTAGTAAGAGGGTGAAAGAGGTAGTAGTGCTAGTTGGGCTATATTGAGATGTACAGGGCTCAGAGGGTAATGTGGAGCATATGTCTGGATAGTTGAATATAGAACGTTCTTTGACAATTTGTAATTATAATTATTAAATTCTATAGTTTGTTTAAACAACAGTGAGTTATTCTAAAAACGATAATCTGTTTCTGGTACGTTGAACAATGGGGGATAGTTTTTACCATTAGGCTGATGGAGTAGTAACATTTTTTTGTAAGTGATGAAGTTATTAAACAACAGGTTGTTATTTTAAAACATCAATGCAACAAGTGGAGATGATGACATTACCAAACAGGGGTTATAGGTTTATATTAGAAGGTGTAGTGAACTTAAGGAAACGTGGTATTATCTGATGTGTTTTGAGTGGGATTGATGGAAGTCCCCTACAGTATATGTTAAGGGAAAGTAGGAGACAACATCTCAAACCATTTTTTAAATAGATGCCTGGGGTAAAATATCTCGGCTTCCTTACGCGGAGTAATTGATTATATTGGCGAATTAATGAAATATGACATTTAGAGGGGTGACAGGAGCATTGTTTTCTTTTGTGTCTTTTGTTTTCTTTCTTTGTCTAGTAGTTTGAATGGCAAGAGGCGAAGCACGGCTTTGTTAGACGAACCCGTATCGAATCTATTAAATATTTGTATGAACTCTCATCTAAGTGTTAAACATCTTCTTGCATCATGAACTACTTGATACCCGAG
>NW_025536888.1:17500-37500 GCF_020615455.1 Coregonus clupeaformis
AACATCAAATAATGCATGCAGAGCAGATTTAGGATGACTCCCGCTAATTAGCAAAATCCAGAAAAGAGCAATTAAATTCTACTTCTCAAACCTTCCATAACAAAGCTCTCACCTACAGAGAGGTGAACCTGGAGAAAAGTCCCCTCAGCCAGCTGGTACTGGGACTCTGTTCATAAACACAAACAGACCCCACAGAGCCAATTAGACACACCAAATCATGAGAAAACAAAAGAAATTACTTCGACTCATTGGGAAAGAATCAACAGAAAAGCGTGAGTAAACTGGATTGTTATTTGCCCCTAAACAGAGAGTACACAGTGACCACTGTGACTGACCCAAAATTAAGGAAAGCTTTGACTATGTACAGACTCAGTGAACATAGCCTTGCTATTGACAAATGTGTGACCATATTAGAAGCACATATTTCCCTCAGATTACACAGACCCACAAAGAATTAGAAAACAAATCCAATTTTGAAGAACTCCCATATCTATTGGGTGAAACACCACAGTGTGCCATCACAGCAGCAAGATTTGTGACCTGTTGCCACAAGAAAAGGGCAACCAGTGGAGCACCATTGTAAATACAACCCATATTTATATGAAGTGTATTATAGTGTAGAGTAGTGTAGTGTAGAGTAGTGTAGCGTATTATAGTGTAGTGTATTATAGTGTAGTGCATTATAGTGTAGAGTAGTGTAGTGTATTATAGTGTAGTGTATTATAGTGTAGTGTATTATTGTGTAGAGTAGTGTAGTGTAGAGATAGTGTAGAGAGAGGAGAGAGAGAGAGAGAGAGAGAGAGAGAGAGAGAGAGAGAGAGAGAGAGAGAGAGAGAGAGAGAGAGAGAGAGAGAGACAGAAGGAAGAGAGAGAGAGAGAGAGAGAGAGAGAGAGAGAGAGAGAGAGAGAGAGAGAGAGAGTCAGGTTAGAGAGGGATAGAGAGCTGAGGTTTTATATATGACTGTAATTAGCCTGAGTCTCTGCTGGCTCTTTCTGTTTCCCCGTGAGGCGAGAGGTCTGATGAAAGATTGTGGCACCAGATACACAGGAGGGCCTGCTTGATGCTTTAAAATATTAAACGAGCCAGGCCATTTTAGGAGCTGTTTACCATAATATCAGTCAGATTCAGCCTCACCTTGGAACGGAGAAAGGAGATAGTACAGGGAGGATGTATAAATTGACTGGGGTAGGATATAGAGCCTTGTGGAACACCTTTTCCTTAGAGATGCCGTGAGAAGCAATGTAATTAAGATGCCTAGTGTGTAGGTTTGTCTTTTCAGGTCTAATGTTCTTTCTCTATATCCTTCCATAAAGCTTCTAGAATATAAAGCTACTCGTAAGTAAGGATGCCAAGGAGGCAAAAACATTTCATTTTTTTACTAATAGGCCATATGTATGGTGGTCTATTGCATTCAATATGAGTAGCGTTAAGACAAAGGACATTTCTGTTCCCAGAGGCAGCATGAAACTGTATATTATAGCTCAGAACAGCACCTTTAGCTATGCTGATAGAAGTATAAGCTGGAAATCCCCACTGTTAGACACACAGAGCTCTGTTCAGTAATAAAAATGGCTCTGTTCAGTAATAAAATGGCTCTGTTCAGTAATAAAAATGGCTCTGTTCAGTAATAAAATGGCTCTGTTCAGTAATAAAATGGCTCTGTTCAGTAATAAAATGGCTCTGTTCAGTAATAAAATGGCTCTGTTCAGTAATAAAATGGCTCTGTTCAGTAATAAAATGGCTCTGTTCAGTACTAAAATTGCTCTGTTCAGTAATAAAATGGCTCTGTTCAGTAATAAAATGGCTGTGTTCAATAATAAAATGGCTCTGTTCAATAATAAAATAGACAATACATAGAGTACAAAGTGCTACACGCCCAGCTTTGGAGTGGTTAGAAGGTCTATTTCCCTGCTTTTGAAAGGAGCTGGCTACTTTACCTAGAGACTTCCAGCAATTGTGCTAAGCTAATGATATGCTAACTGCACGCAGAGACATAAAAATGGTATCCACAGGTTCATCTGACTCTAGGTAAGTTGAAAAATGACCTAAATCTTGAAATCTCACAGTAGAGAGAGAGAGAGAGAGAGAGAGAGAGAGAGAGAGAGAGAGAGAGAGAGAGAGAGAGAGAGAGAGAGAGAGAGAGAGGAGAGAGAGAGAGAGAGAGAGAGAGAGGAGAGAGGAGGGGGGGAAAAGGGGAGAGAGAGAGAGAGAGAGAGAGAGAGAGAGAGGAGAAAGACTGAGAGAAAAACGGTGATAGACAGATTTCAATAGTACAGTTTTGAGGACAGTACTTAAAAGAGAAAAGGGAGAGGGGAAGTGAGAGAAAGCGAGATAGAGATTTAAATAGTACCATTTCAAGGGAGGTCAGCACTTGGCCAGAATGACATAACTAATTATATAACATGTGCGTAGTTCACATTGACCAACTGATTCAGAGCATCAGAGAGAGAGAGAGAGAGAGAGAGGAGAGGAGAGAGAGAGAGAGAGTAGAGAGAGAGAGAGAGAGAGAGAGAGAGAGAGAGAGAGAGAGAGAGAGAGAGAGAGAGAGAGAGAGAGAGAGAGAGAGAGAGAGAGAGAAGAGAGAGTAGAGAGAGAGAGAGAGAGAGAGAGAGAGAGAGAGAGAGAAAGAAAGAAAGAAAGACTGTAGATAAAAAGAGAGAGTTGTGGGAAAGTTATATGTCAGCAGGGAGGGGGCTGATATGAGTGTCTGGCCATGCAGAAAAGATGAGTGCAGTCTCTCCGTGCCCCAGAAGTGCCAGCAGGCATCTTTTATTGAACACAGTTTGGCTGAGTGGAGGAGAACAGAGAGAGGAGAGGAGAGGGGTGATAACTTCACTGTTTCAATTTCATGTCACTAGGAAAAGAGCGGGACCATAATCATAAAATGTAATTAAAATCTGTGTTTTGTTGCTCACTTTTTTATGCACAGACACAGGCACGCCCTCATGTATACATGCACACATATGGAAAGTGGTTGGTTCCTAACGGGAGAGATCTGCGCCAAGGTGTTCAGATGGGACTCATTTTCAATACAATCAGGAGAGATGGTGATAAGTTTAAACAAAAATGCAATAAATAAAATTCTATCTCATATCAACAATTCATCTGGGTATAATATATAGTGAACTAAATCTACACAAAAATATTATTTCTCTCAAATTTTGTGCACAAATGTGTTAACATCCCTGTTAGTGAGCATTTCTCCTTTGCCAAGATAATCCGTCCACCTGTAGTCAAGAAGCTGATTAAACAGCATGATCATTACACAGGTGAACCTTGTGCTGGGGACAATAAAAGGCCACTCTAAAATGTGCAGTTTTGTCACACAACACAATGCCACAGATGTCTCAAGTTTTGAGGGAGCGTGCAATTGGCATGCTGACTGCAGGAATGTCCATCAGAGCTGTAGCCAGAGAATTCAATGTTAAAAACTATTCTGATTGGCTGGGCCTGGCTCCCCAGTGGGTGGACCTGGCTCACAAGTGGGTGGGCCTATGCCCTCCCAGGCCCACCAATGGCTGCGCCCCTGCCCTGTCATGTGAAATCCATAGCTTAGGGCCTAATGAATTTATTTCAATTGACTGATTTCCTTCTATGATCTGTAACTCAGTAAAATCTTTGAAAGTGTTGCATTTATATTTTTGTTCAGTATAGTTGACTTTCTTCGTGGATATTGTTTATGTTTACTGAGATTAAAATAACTTCGCTCATCAAATATTCAAGTTCTCTGTGAAAGTTTCCTAAACAGAGATTTCTCCAGGGGATTGTTTTCAAGTTCTTAATTGCTTAGAAAAAAGATTCACCTAAAAGCCAAACTCCTTCAGACAATGATTGATACAGTATCAACACACACACACACACTAATCCACCCCTAATACACACACTACTCACCCTGGCAGAATCCTTGGGAGTGTAAGAACAGTCCATCTGGACAGCTAGTCCTGCAGTAGCCGTTGTTGAAGTTGGCCAGGGGGGGGCAGGACACACAGTCAGCCTGAGACGTACCTGAACACTCCTGGCAGGACGGGTGGCACCCTGGGGAAAAGGGAGGGTGAGAGTGGGGGAGAGAGGGGAAGGGGTGGGAGGAGGGGGGGGGGAGAGAGAGGGGATAGAGTGGGAGGAGGGGGGAGGGAGGGGATAGAGTGGGAGGGGAGGGGAGGGTGATAGCATGGGAGTGGGGAGAGAGGGGATAGAGTGGGAGGAGGGGAGCGAGAGGGGATAGAGTGGGAGGGAGGGAGGAGAGAGGGGGAGCAGGTAGAGGTTAATAATAGTGTATCATTATCCAAAGATCAATGGATGTGATTGTATTGATTGTATTTTGCCATCACCTGGCTGGAGCCGTTTAGGGGTTAAGTGCCTTGCTCAAGGGCACAACAGTAGTGGATGGCAGTTGAGATATGACCTCAGGGATCTCATGTGAACGGAGGAACACCATTCTGGTCCCTCCTTGAGGATCCCTGCAGTATCTGCTGGTGTCATTCCTACTACCTCAGAAACCATTTGAAACCAGATGGTTTGTGTCTAGACAGTTGGTTGCTTAGAAAACCAGGCAAAGCTAGATACGATTGTTTCCTTCAAATTTCCCAAAATGATTATTGTGAAAAACAGTGTGAAGACACAATAAACTTTGACACATCAACACTAGAGGACAGACAGCAGAGACACTAAGCAGATATAAGCCAGTTGGTCGCAGGAGGGTCAACTCCCTGCAAATGAGGTTTGAGATGGTAAATGAGGCTTTGCTAATGGATAGCAGATTAAAGTGACTCACATTGCAGCCTTCTGCTAATGAAATTAAATTGAGGAGTCTGAGGAGAAAGCCCAGCGAGCTGTTAAAGCCCGCACTGTGATTACGACTGTGTCCCAAATGGCACCCTATTCAGTCCATATCAGCTCCGGTCAAAAAAATACTTTATAGGGAATAGCATGCCGTTCGGGACCCATCCTCACTTTAAGTACATCAGATTCTTCAAAAGGAGAAGCTTTGCCCAGAAACGGCTGAACTGCCGAATGACTTCCACGGTTACTGAAAATGTATTCTCTCACAAACTGTTTAAACTGGGTGAGAATGGTAATGTTTCTCTCTATGGCTCTGGGAAATAAATGTATTTTTGATATTCGTTATTGAAGGAATGAATCGTATCGACAACTGGCATAGCATTTCCATGCTAAGCGCTAAAATAGCAAACTATGACTGTTTCTTCAACAGCTAGAAGCACTAGATGTGCGTTTTTTGAATCCCTTGTTGGTAAAATGGGATCTTCAAAGAGTCCTAACAAATAGGGAATCACAGACTGTTTTACATTCAAATTATAACTTAAGACTGGTTCCTTTTCCTCTCAGTAGCTTTCTTAAGTGACTGGGTTTGAACATGGGTCTCCTGTGTGTAGCTTCATGTGTGTGGTGGTCAGTATTGGTTGCCCAGATAATGGTATGCTGTCAATAGTCACAGGGAGGTGTGTGTGTGTGTGTGTGTGTGTGGGCGTGTGTGTGTGTGTATGTGAATGTGTGTTTGTGTGTATGTGTGTTTGTGTGTGTGTGTGCATAGAAAAAAGGTATCCTTACCTTGGCAGGTGTTGTCCTGGACGGTGTGTCCTGGGGGACATCTGGGGACACACTGGCCTTCCTGGAGGACGTAGGGCTGGGCACAGGAAGTACAGTTCTGACTACTTCCTCCTGTGCACTGTAAACAGGAAGTGTGGCATTCTGAAATGGACCAAGAGAGAGAAAAGAGGTGGGTTTCGGTTTGCAATATTATCCATTTAGCCTGAAACGCCCATTGATACAGCATTTGAAGTCTCCTTGAGTATAAGGACACCCTACTGCATATGCTGTGGTCTTGTGACAAACTGACACCATTTTGGGCTAATGTGGTCCTCTGTAGCTTAGCTGGTAGAGCACGGCGCTTGTAACGCCAAGGGTAGTGGGTTCGATCCCCGGGACCACCCATACACAAAAATGTATGCACATGACTGTAAGTCGCTTTGGATAAAAGCGTCTGCTAAATGGCATATTATTATTATTATTATTATTATTATTATTATGTGCTATCATTTCAATGTGTGTAGGAATTTACATTCACCCATCTCCACGATGTTGGGAAATGTAAATATTGGTGATCAATATCAGAGAAAGTTTTGTAATCAAAAAAAATAAAATAATGTATAGTCATCAACTGGAAAGCCTTGTACTCACCCACAATAACAAACTGGAAGACAGAACTATCTAGCTACAGCCCTTTGGATATTATATATTATAAAGTTAAAAAGAGATATTTGTCAGAATTTGGAGGACATATATTGATCACCTTGGAGAATGTTTTGTATAGTGGGCGTTTTGTTTTATTTTTTTTATTTCCGTGTTGTGTTTGAAAAACAATCAAACAAAAAAATTTATATATATATATATTGTGACGTCACGAGAGGCTACACAGCTTTCAGCGGGATTGCTCAAGTAGTGCAAGGAGACAAGGTTCAAACAAAACAAGGATTTTATTATAGGTCTTGGGAAATTAACGAAAATATAACAAAATTCTGTTCTCTTGTGGCTCTTTAAGGGTTAACAGTTCAGGGATGTCTCTTCCACATCCAAAATCATAATTCTCACTCGCTCAGATAACTTTTCCCCAGCCTTACTGTAGTCCACGTTGCAGCTAGTGGCCAACCCAGCAAAAAGTCCTTCCAAATGTCTCTCACGTATTTCCACAGGTGCATATATCCAAAGGTGAGTATTTCCCAAAGGTAAGTATCTCCAAATCCTTATATTCCTCATGGAAGTGGACGTGCAGCACTCTTGTCCTCCAGAGAGCCCAGGTTGGAGACTGTGTCTCTTCCCTTCCCAAACCTTCAGCTCATCAGCTCCTCATTTGTTTCAGCTGCGTGGGAAGATTGGCCATAGAGGGGTTGGAGTTCCCGACCATACCAGCAGATGGAGCCATAGCTGTTCTGGGTTTGCAGCCACCTCAGGGGATGTAACGTCCCTCCAGGACACAGCCTCTCGTGACATCACACATCCCCCTCCTCGGGACCGACGTCCCTCGTCGGGGTAAAGGCAGCGAAGAAGGCATCACGCCGGGAGAGGGCGTCCGCATTGCCGTGGTGCTTGCCAGACTGCTCTCTCTTCAACTCCTCCAACTCTAGGACCAGGGACTCAGCCTCCTGTTGTCTCTCCTTGAGTTTCTTACTGAACGCATCAGCCTTGGTTTTAGCAGAGTTTAGCTTCTGTTGAGCAGCTTTCAGTTCCTTCTCTCTCTCTGCCTCCGCATTCTTCATCTTGTTCTCCAACACCTTGTACTTCTCCTCTGCCTTCTTCTGGACCTCCTTACTCCTGCGCAGGGTCTCCTCACACTCCTCGATGGTCCTGCGCAGCCTCTCCAGCTCCTCCTGTTGCTTAGGGAAGGAGCTCTGTTGGAGTTTAGCCTGGAGGATATCTAACTCTTCTGTCTTCATGTCTAACTGTTGCTTTAACAAACGATACCTCTCAGCGGTCCCCTTCAGACCAGACAGTTCTTTGTCCAGATTCTGTAGCTCCGTCTCTGTGTCGGTCTGGGCACCTGCCATCCCTATCAGAGCCCGGGGCGGGAGTGAGTAACCTTCGGAGGATTGCACCGGAGCCTTCCCAGGATGAGTCTTGCCTCTCCGTTTCCGAGGTACTCGGGTTATCCTCTCCTGAGACTCTCTCCAGAGTGGGTAAAAGGCTGGGCAGTCCTGGTCAATTAGGACAGGGACGGGGAGGGAATCAACCACCCCCGCCGTCGTGTGTATGGTTCCCCGTGTGCTGGTCATTGTAAGTTCAGTAATGGGGTATTCTCTGGTGTCCCCATGGACACAGGAAACTGGGAGGGACTTTCCCCGGGGTCAGACACGTTGGGCCCACCAAATCCTTACGCACCAGGGTGGCCCGGCTACCAGAATCCAGTAAGGCCTCCACATCATGGTGATTCACAGTTACCGGGCAGGTGGGGGTCGATCTGGGCCGCCTCTACGACTCCCAAGAGCGAGGCAAACGGTGTGTGGGTGCTGAGCTGGAGGACTCCGCAGTGGGCATAGGTTCATCGGCTGGTTTCCCACACTGCCAGGAGATATGTCCCATCTCCCACACCGGTAACACCCTGTCGAGTTTCCCCCCTGGTGTACTCTTCTTGACCCGCCTGGTTTCTGGCTCCCCTGGAGCCGGGATAAGTCCTGACGTGGCTGGGTTCGAGACCTTGGGGGTCCTTTGGACGGGTTCTTCCCATTTGTGGTGGGGCCGCCCTCCTGGGGGTCTTTTTCGGGAAGCATTCAGCATCTCCGCTGTGGCCTGGTACTTTTCCACAGCTTCCACGGTCAGATCAGCCGTGGTCAAGGCCTGTTGACTGATGAACCGTTTTGCCTCATAAGGCAGGGCGCGTAGGTAACGATCCACCACAACGGCCTCCACCACCGCCGCTGCTGTATTCCTCTGCGGATCCAGCCATTTCCTTGCGATTCGGACAAGTTCATGCATCTGCGCCCGAGGAGGTTGGTCTGGTTGGAAGGTCCAACTGTGAAAGCGCTGGGCCATACCAAACTTTGTGAGTCCATATCTGCTGAGGATCTCAGACTTGAGGGCATCATAGTCAGTAACCTGGTCAGGGCCCAGGTCCCGGACAGCATTCAGCGATTCCCCGGTTAGAAAGGGGGCTAACAGACCAACCCACTGTTGCTTGGGCCAGGCTTCCCTAGTGGCCGTGGCCTCAAATGCATGCAGGTATGCCTCAATGTCATCGGTAGCTCCCATCTTAGATATAAAGTCACTTGCCTTTATTGGGCGGGTATTTTGGACCACCCTCTGTCTCTGCAACTGCAATTCCTCTGCCTTCAGAAGGTTGGCTTTCTTTTGCTCCCTCCAAGAGAGCCACGTTTGCTTGCATCTGGGCTTGCTGGCCAGCAACAAGGGCTTTCAATATGTCCTCCATTTCAGTCGGCGGGGAGCCTACGGCCAACCCGGAAAACTGGGTGATCAAACCTTCGGTATCCTCCTCTGACATGCACTATTAAGCTTGAGCGTGCCCGTATTCTCCACCATCTGTGACGTCACGAGAGGCTACACAGCTTTCAGCGGGATTGCTCAAGTAGTGCAAGGAGACAAGGTTCAAACAAAACAAGGATTTTATTATAGGTCTTGGAAATTAATGAAAATATAACAAAAATTCCGTGTTCTCTTGTGGCTCTTTAAGGGTTAACAGTTCAGGGATGTCTCTTCCACATCCAAAATCATAATTCTCACTCGCTCAGATAACTTTTCCCCCAGCCTTACTGTAGTCCACGTTGCAGCTAGTGGCCAACCCAGCAAAAAAGTCCTTCCAAATGTCTCTCACGTATTTCCACAGGTGCATATATCCAAAGGTGAGTATTTCCCAAAGGTAAGTATCTCCAAATCCTTATATTCCCCTCATGGAAGTGGGACGTGCAGCACTCTTGTCCTCCAGAGAGCCCAGGTTGGAGACTGTGTCTCTTCCCTTCCCAAACCTTCAGCTCATCAGCTCCTCATTTGTTTCAGCTGCGTGGGAAGATTGGCCATAGAGGGGTGGAGTTCCCGGCCATACCAGCAGATGGAGCCATAGCTGTCTGGGTTTGCAGCCACCTCAGGGGATGTAACGTCCCTCCAGGACACAGCCTCTGCGTGACATCACAATATATATATATATGTATATATATATATATATACAGTGGGGAGAAGAAGTATTCGATACACTGCCGATTTTGCAGGTTTTCCTACTTACAAAGCATGCAGAGGTCTGTAATTTTTATCATAGGTACACTTCAACTGTGAGTAACGGAATCTAAAACAAAAATCCAGAAAATCACATTGTATGATTTTAAGTAATTAATTTGCATTTTATTGCATGACATAAGTATTTGATACATCAGAAAAGCAGAACTTAATATTTGGTACAGAAACCTTTGTTTGCAATTACAGAGATCATCGTTTCCTGTAGGTCTTGACCAGGTTTGCACACACTTGCATAGTAGTACACTATATAGTAGTAGTAGTACACTATATAGTAGTAGTAGTACACTAAATAGGGAAGAGGGTGCCATCTGGGACACAAACATAGTGAAACCCAGCTGTGGAAACCGTAAACAGGAAGACCAGTAGTTATCTCTAACTCACACACGTAAAAACACAACACACACACACACACACACACACAGTGCCTTAGGAAAGTATTCAGACCCCTTGACTTCTTCCACATTTTGTTAGGTTTCAGCCTTTTTTCAAAAATATTTCCTCATCAATCTACACACAATAGCCCATAATGACAAAGCAAAAACAGTTTTTTTTTAAATGTTTGCTAATTTATTAAAAATAAAAAAACGGAAATATCACATTTATATAAGTATTCAGACCCTTTACTCAGTACTTTGTTGAAGCACCTTTGGCAGCAATTACAGCCACGAGTCTTCTTGGGTATGACGCTACAAGCTTGGCACACCTTTATTTGGGGAGTTTTTCCCATTCTTGTCTGCAGATCCTCTCAAGCTCTGTCAGGTTGGATGGGGAGCGTTGCTGCACAGCTATTTTCAGGTCTCTCCAGAGATGTTCAATCGGATTCAAGTCCGGACTCTGACTGGGCCACTCAAGGACATTCAGAGACTTGTCCCGAGCCACTCCTGCGTTGTCTTGGCTGTGTGCTTAGGGTGGTTGTCCTGTTGGAAGGTAAACCCTTGCCCCAGTCTGAGGTGCTGAGCGCTCTGGAGCAGGTTTTCATCAAGGATCTCTCTGTACTTTGCTCCATTCATCTTTCCTCTAGCCTGAGTAGTCTCCCAGTCCCTGCTGCTGAAAACATATCCACAGCATGATGCTGCCACTCCCATGCTTCACCGTAGGGATGGTGCCAGGTTTCCTCCAGATGTGACGCTTGGCATTTAGGCCAAAGAGTTCAGTCTTGGTTCTAATCAGACCAGAGAATCTTGTTTCTCATGGTCTGAGAGTCTTCAGGTGACTTTTGGCAAACTCCAAGCAGGCTGTCATGGAGTGCAGCAGAGATGGTTGTCCTTCTGGAAGGTTTCTCCCATCTCCACAGAGGAATTCTAGAGCTCTGTCAGAGTGACCATTGGGTTCTTGGTCACCACCCTAACCAAGGCCCTTCTCCACGATTGCTCAGTTTGGCTGGGCAGCCAGCTCTAGGAAGAGTCTTGGTGGGTCCAAACCTTCCATTTAAGAATGATGGAGGCCACTGTGTTCTTGGGGACCTTCAATGCTGCATATATTTTTTGTACCTTTCCCTAGATCTGTGCCTCGACACAATCTCTGTCTCTGAGCTCTACGGACAATTCCTTCGACCTCATGGCTTGGTTTTTGCTCTGACATGCACTGCCAACTGTGGGACCTTATATAGACAGGGTGTGCCTTTACAAATCATGTCCAATCAATTGAATTTACCACAGGTGGACTCCAATCAAGTTGTAGAAACGCTGCTGCTATGTTCTAACACAGCTATCCCCCCCACACACACACACACACGTACACATACACACCTTCCACTCCCAAACCCCCACCACTGTCTACTTGCCTCTGCATGTGTGTTGTGCGTCCAGGTAGAATCGAGCAGGGCATCCGGCCACACACACTCCAGAGGCATTGGTGTGTGAGAATGTGACTGGTCAGTGGCTGCAGGGCCTCTTCTGGTTTGAGACACCTCAGACAGTCAGAGGACAGGGGACCCACACACGACCTACAGGATGGGTGGCAGTCTGGGGGGAGAGAGAACAAACTGAGTCAGACTTAAAAAACGCACTCACACACGACCTGCAGGATGGGTGGCAGGGGTGGGCGGGTGTTGAAGACTCATGCAAATTGCTTCTGAATGGTTTACATACACATACACGTACATACTTAAATGGAGAAATGAACGCAACCTAATGCTCAAAGGCAGTGATATGATGTTTTTACAGTGTAATGATGTCATGTCATAGTATCGTGGGGAACAGGTTAGAGTTACTAGATAAGTGGTGAGGAGACAGAAAGTCTAAATTCCATTATGTCAAAGGAGATTAGTGATGTTTAGGATAGCATGAGTGATGGACAGGATACTGACTTGGGGTAAGGGTGATGAACATCAAAGACAGGGAATGCCCTTGGACACTTACCAGATGTATGCCAGGAAGAGGGTAATAGAAGGTATATAAAGTAGAGTGTTTCCTTTGTTCGCTAGTTCGTAAACACCAAGGGCAAAGATCTGGTCATTGTTGTAACGAACCCGGTACGATCATTAAACATTTTCATTAAACTGTCTACAAAGTGTCTAAGAAAATCCTTGCATCCTTGATTACTTGAACACCCGAGAAACTCATCATAACAAGCAGCACGATCAAAATCTAAACTGGTCCCATCCTGATGGTCCAGTTCTCCTTTTCAAAGGCCCACACCCTTCCTCTAACCCAAACCCAGCCACTTACTGAGGCAGGTCCCATCCAGATGATACAGCCCCTCTCCGCAGGCCTCCAGACACTGGCCCTGGTGTAAGGACAGTCCCTGGGAACAGAGGGTACACTGGGACGCAGTGGTGCCGGAGCAGGACCAGCAGGAGCTGTGACAGGCTGAGAGAGAAGAGGTCAGATGTCAATCACACTGTAGGAGCCAATCAGGGCTCAGTTGGCTGGCAAACCTGTTAGGAGTACACAGTATGTGCAGGTTTTGGTCTAGTGTTCACTAATACACATAGTGAACACATATAGTATCAGTCAGGTAACCTGGTGGTTAATAGAGGTATTACAGGGCAGCAGGTAGCCTAGTGGTTAATAGAGGTATGATGGGGCAGCAGGTAGCCTAGTGGTTAATAGAGGTATTACAGGGCAGCAGGTAGCCTAGTGGTTAATATAGGTATTAGAGGGCAGCAGGTAGCCTAGTGGTTAATAGAGGTATTACAGGGCAGCAGGTAGCCTAGTGGTTAATAGAGGTATTACAGGGCAGCAGGTAGCCTAGTGGTTAATAGAGGTATTACAGGGCAGCAGGTAGCCTAGTGGTTAATAGAGGTATCAGAGGGCAGCAGGTAGCCTAGTGGTTAATAGAGGTATTACAGGGAAGCAGGTAGCCTAGTGGTTAATAGAGGTATTACAGGGCAGCAGGTAGCCTAGTGGTTAATAGAGGTATTACAGGGCAGCAGGTAGCCTAGTGGATAATAGAGGTATTAGAGGGCAGCAGGTAGCCTAGTGGTTAATATAGGTATTACAGGGCAGCCGGTAGCCTAGTGGTTAATAGAGGTATTACAGGGCAGCAGGTAGCCTAGTGGTTAATAGAGGTATTACAGGGCAGCAGGTAGCCTAGTGGTTAATAGAGGTATTAGAGGGCAGCAGGTAGCCTAGTGGTTAATATAGGTATTACAGGGCAGCAGGTAGCCTAGTGGTTAAGAGCGTTGGGCCAGTAATGGAAAGGTTGCTAGATCTAATCCCTGAACCGATAAAGTGAAAATAATCTGAGCAAGGCAATTAACCCTAACTGCTCCCCCAACGGCCAATGTGGCAGCCCCCCACCCCCCACCCCGTACCTCTCCGATTTGGTTAAAAGTGGAAGGCAAGTTTTGTTGGACCTGGTCTGCAATTGACTATAACATAAATGTTTTTATATTTATTTATTTAATGTAAACTCTGTGAGGAGGTGCTTACCTCTGCAGTGGCCATGACTGTCAAGGTAATACTGATCCGGACAGTGGGAAATACATTTCCCATGATGCATAGCAGAGCCCGAGGGGCAGCTCATGCACTTGGGGTTGTCAGGGTAACAGGTAGTGCAGGATGAGTCACATGCTGTGGGGATGACACACACACACAGTCAGACACAATTTAGATTTCACCATTTTAAAATGTACCTACAAATGTACCTTATTCAAACATGTTCTCAGAACATTATTTAATTATCTTCAATAACCTTTAATTTCCGTTCTCAAAACGTTAATAAAACCTCAGAGGAAAACTTTCAGGGAACCGTAGTAAAACGTTCTCAGAACCTCCATTCAATCTTAAAATGAACATTCCCAGAACAAGTAAAATGTTCACTTCCGTTCTCAGAACGTTTAAAAAACATTCAGTTTTACCGGTCAGGAAACGTATGGCTTCGTTCCCAGAACCAATGGGAAAATGAAAATGTCCGTTCCCACAACTTCCAAGGAACCAAATGTGCTAGCTGGGATAACTTCCACTGAGATATTTGAGTTTTGTGTAACTGCTCCCAAAAATGTAGATGAGGAAGTCGGGTTTGTTACAACCGAATTCAAATAACTCAATATGGCCGCTGGTCAACTCACCACAGAATCTATTGAAGATGTATTTGTTATTCTAACTATAGGTTCATGCTCACCATAACAGGTGCCTTGTTGGGTGTAGAAGCCTGATCCACAATCTGGGACACAGAGTCCATCTCTGAGCAGGTGGGACGGGTCAGAACACGACACACACTCCTGCTGGCTCGGTCCCACACACTGAACAGGATGCATGGCAACCTGAGGGAGGGAGAGGAGGAGGGGGGGGGGAGACAGCGAGAAAGACAAAGAGAGGGGGAAGGGGGAGAGAGAGAGAAAGAGAGGGGGAAGGGAGAGAGAGAGAGAGAAAGAAGGGAGAGAGAGAGAGAAAGAGAGAGAGGGAGAGATAGAGAGGGGGAGGGGGAGAGAGAGAGCGAGAGAGCGAGAGAGAGAGAGAGAAAGAGAGAGAGAGAGAAAGAAAGGAGAGAGAGAGAAAGAGAGAAAGAGAGGGGGAAGGGAGAGAGAGAGAGAGAGAGAGAGAGAGAGAGAGAGAGAGAGAGAGAGAGAGAGAGAGAGAGAGAGAGAGGGGGAATTAATATGGAAGAGATGATGCACTGCCGGCCAATTCCAAATCCATAGCTCGGTTGATATATGTACATTCAGCACCCCAGTTTGGATGGTGAAGCAAACCAAGAAGGGAAACAGCAACCAACGCAGTCTTGTCAAGGTAACTTCAAATATTCGCTGTGATCCTGATTCGGTGAAAGAATGTGTGTCTGTGTGTTTGAAACGGTAGCTAAGTCTCTGATGCTCTGTCGGTCCCACTGGGACTCACTGGGAGTTACATTGCTTTGGCAATGTAAACACGTTTCCCATGCCAATAAAGCTATATTGAGTCGTTTTTATGAGGGCCAGTAAAGCTCATAAAGTGACTATTTAAACAGGGAGAAGGAGTGAGGGCTCTGGGGACCAAATGCTCTCAGAGCAACACAGGGATTCCTTTTCACACTGCTCTGTGTGAAAACCAGAGGCATTTCTACACTCCCAATTTCAACATTCCACACACACTCCTTACTGACTGGTACAGCAAGTTTAAGGGGCTTTATTGGCATGGGAACCATATGTTTACATTGCCAAAGCAAGTGAAATAGATAATAAACAAAAGTGAAATAAGCAATAAAAAAATGAACAGTAAACATTACACTCACAAAAGTTCCAAAATAATAAAGACATTTCAAACGTCATAAATACAGTGTTATGTCTATATACAGCGTTGTAATGATGTGCAAATAGTCAAAGTACAAAAGGGAAAATAAATAAACATAAATATAGGTTGTATTTACAATGGTGTTGTTCTTCACTGGTTGCCCTTTTCTTGTGGCAACAGGTCACAAATCTTGCTGCTAATGTTGCACACTGTGGTATTTCACGCAATAGATATGGGAGATGATCAAAATTGGATTTGTTTTCGAATTCATTGTGGGTCTGTGTAATCTGGGGGAAAGATGTGACTCGTTTCAGGAAACTTGGTGTCTATCGCGCGTCACTACTTCACAGGAGAGCCATTTGCGTTTTTTTTGCAGAAATGCCTTCTGGAATACGTGTACTTTCATGTGCCTTAATAGCAAACTTGTATGCCATCAGTAAATACGAATAAAATATTAAAATTACGAGCCAAGTTTGTTTTAGCCACGGAAAAAGACAGGAACCTTCCCGCTAGCCATCATTGGCTGAGATAATGGATGGGCTGGACGTGCCGAGAGATGAGTTCGGATTGGTCGGATTGGTCTGCCATGTAGCACGCTTCTGTCTATAACATGAGCTGGTCAGTATGTGTAGGTAATCCATTCTAACGCTGCTTTTTTGAAAGATATTACATAGTAGAACTGCAGAAGTGTTGCTCTCCACTTTCTGGAGGACCGAGTTTTGAAATCAGTGGAATGCCCTGTGGTATTAGAGTATGATGGCTAAGGAGGTGGAGAAAATTCTGGCGTTTGATTGCAAATATGCAGAGGGGAGTCGAAAAGATAACACACAGAAGGCTGTTGTATAAAACACCTGTCTCTGGATTACATCTTCAAACTGAGGGCAACCATGGCATCCGACAGAGAGGGAGAAGCGTCCATCCATGTATACCGGTAAGATAGTCTAGCTAGCTACATTTTCAGATCTTAGCCTAGTGTTAGCTAGCTAGCTAACATTGAACCTGGTTGGTTAGGTACCTGCAGATTCATGCAGGGTAGTAATGTTATGAGTTGGGATTATGGTTCATTGTTTAGCTAGCTAGCTAAAGTACATGTCTAAAGAAAAGACTCAACTATGCAAATAATCATTTCAATAGAATGTTAATCATGTCACTGCGACAACTGTCGATAGATGTAGGAAGCATTCGTAAATTCGCTCTGGCTATCTACTCCGATTTCAGAGCACTCTCGTCTGAGTGTGCCAGAGCGCAGAATAACTGACAAATTTACAAACACTCAAACGTTGGCAAAAAAGCATAATGAAATTGTTGCTAGCAGCACCGTTACAGTCACCAACACTCTGGATAACAAAAACAGCCTAACCAGCTCTGCTAGGGCGAGTAAAATGGTCAAATGATCTGTTCTCTCATTTGTCAGTATGAAAATGTATGCACTCACTAACTGTAAGTCGGTCTGGATAAGAGCGTCTGCTAAATGACTAAAATGTAAAATGTAAATGTGTGTGGAAGTAGCTAGTCTGGAAGTAGCTAGCAAGCTAGCCAACGTTTGCCAGTTAGCTTGGGTGCTTGCTGTTGTTAAGTCAGAACACTCGGATCAACCCTAGTCCTCAGCCAGAGTGTCCAGTGTGCGCTCTGAACCCTCCGAGAGCGAAACGCTTTGAATTTCCGAACTGACAATCTGACAACGCTCTGAGTTTACGAACGGACAATCTGACAACGCTCTGAGTTTACGAACGCCTAGAGCGCAGTCTGAGCGCACTCTGGCACGCCATACTGAATTTACGAACACACCCGTAGTATAAACCAGCCTTTAGTCTTGAAATCTGAGTCCTTAAAGAGATGGGTGGGGCTAAGGCTTAAGAGGGTGTGAAAGATTTTGAATGGGTGTAGACAAAGAAGAGCTCTCCAGTAGGTTTATCAAAACGTTCAAGGTCCATTTTCTCAAAATTATTTTCCTATTGTTCCTCAACTGTAGTGTATGATATGCTATTTTCTAGCTCTGAGTCTATATTTTTATTGAATGTAAAAACATAATTTCAAATGTTGCTACATAAGACCGAATTGAGCCGGTCCTTCACGTCTCTCTAATATGGTCATACATTTGGCAGGAGGTTAGGAAGTGCAGCTCAGTTTCCACATCATTTTGTGGGCAGTGTGCACATAGCCTGTCTTCTCTTGAGAGCCAGGTCTTCCTACGGCGGCCTTTCTCAATAGCAAGGCTATGCTCACTGAGTCTGTACATAGTCAAAGCTTTCCTTAAGTTTGGGTCAGTGTCACGTTTGTTGAAGGACGGGTCAGACCAAGGCGCAGCGTGAAATGCATACATGTTTATTATCAAAATAAACACACAAACAACAAAACAACGTAACGCGTGAAGTCCTCAGGCTGAACACAATACAAGCCTCTACACGGAACAAGATCCCACAACTACGATGATAGCAAACAGGCTACTTAGTATGATCCCCAATCAGAGACAACGAGCGACAGCTGCCTCTGATTGGGAATCACACCCGCCAAACATAGAAATACACAACCTAGAAAGAGAACATAGAAAATACAACGTAGAACTCCACACCCTGACTCAACATACTAGAGTCCCATACGTCAGGGTGTGACAGTCCGTCTCAGTGGTCAGCTATTCTGCCACTGTGTACTCTGTTTAGGGCCAAATAGCATTCTAGTTTGCTCTGTTTTTTTGTTAATTCTTTCCAATGTGTCAAGTAATTATCTTTTTGATTTCTCATGATTTGGTTGGGGCTAATTGTGTTGCTATCCTGGGGCTCTGTGGGGTCTGTTTGTGTTTGTGAACAGAGCCCCAGGACCAGCTTGCTTAGGGACCCTTCTCTAGGTTAATCGCTCTGTGGCTTTGTTATGGAAGATTTGGGAATCGCTTCCTTTTAGGTGGTTTTAGAATTTAACAGTTATTTTCTGGATTTTGATAATCAGCGGGTTTCGGCCTAATTCAGCTCTGCATGCATTATTTTGTGTTTTATGTTGTACACAGAGGATATTTTAGCAGAATTCTGCATGCAGAGTCTCAATTTGGTGTTTGTCCCATTTTGTGAATTCTTGGTTGGTGAGCGGACCCCCAGACCTCACAACCATAAAGGGCAATGGGTCTCTCTCTCTAAACTCTTGCTCGCTCTCTCTTTCTGTTCTCTCTCTCTCTCTCTCCCTTTCTCTCTCTCTTTCCCTTTCTTTCTCGTTCTCTAGTGAGGCTAAGAACGATAGATAGATACTCACGTAGGCACTGTGTGTGGTCCTGGTAGGACCCGGGGTCACAGGTGGCCACGCACTGCCTGTTGTTTTATAGCAAGGACCCCCACAGGACGCAGCACTCTAAGTCATTCTCACAGGTGGCACAGGATGACTGGCAGGCTGCAGGGGGAGAGAGAGGAGGGAGGGAGGGAGGGAATAGAGAGAAAAGAGGGATAGACAGAGAGAAAGCAGGAGAGAAAAAGTCAATCATCATCATAAACCTAGAACATTCCTCATAAATAGTTGATGTTCATATACACAATGCCCTATCATGTCATATACTGTACATGAATGTTCCTGAATTTCAATACCTACACATTCAACCACCTTAAAATACTCAAAGCATACGCCTATGTTTCTCCCAACTTTTCTATCTGCATTCATATTTACATGTACTAAGGGAATCGAACCCACAACCCTGGTGTTGCAAGCACCATGCTCTACCAACTGAGCCACACAGGATCTGCAGTTGACTCTGACAATATAGAGCAAAACCCCTGAGACAGGCTCCTGCTCTCACACTAAGGTAAGCTGTTAACCAACTTGAAACCAATTGGAACGTTCCTAAACTTGTTGGAACGTTGTCTGTTACCTGGGATTCCTTTATCATTCCAGAACATTTCGATCCTCAGGGCCATGATTAGGCACTTTTCTGTCTGTCGGCTGTGTCCCCAATGGCACCTATTTCCTTTATAGTGCACTACTGTTGACCAGGGCCCATGATGGGCAGGTAGAGCATATCTAGGGCAGGAAAGGACATTCCTCCTCCAGGGTGCCTGGATGTCTCTGTCTCAGTTATGACAGCTTCAGGTTTGTTTGTGTGTGTGTGTGTGTGTGTGTGTGTGTGTGTCTGTCTGTCTCAGTTATGTTATGACATGAGTGTCATCTCCTCCACTGTATCACTCTCTCGTGTCTCACTCTCTGTGTCTCACTCTCTCTGTCTCCTCTCTCTATGTCTCACTCTCTCTGTGTCTCACTCTCACAGTGTCTCACTCTCTCTGTGTATCACTCCTCTGTGTATCACTCTCTCTGTCTCACTCTGTATCACTCTCTCTGTGTCTCACTCTCTCTGTCTCACTCTCTCTGTGTCTCACTCTCTCTGTGTCTCACTCTCTATGTCTCACTCTCTCTGTGTCTCACTCTCACTGTGTCTCACCCTCTCTGTGTATCACTCTCTCTGTGTATCACTCTTCTGTCTCACTCTCTGTGTATCACTCTCTCTGTGTCTCACTCTCACTGTGTCTCACTCTCTCTGTGTCTCACTCTCTCTGTGTATCACTCTCTCCTGTCCTCTCTCTGTGTATCACTCTCTCTGTGTCTCACTCTCTCTGTGTCTC
>NW_025536888.1:42500-47336 GCF_020615455.1 Coregonus clupeaformis
CTTTAATTCCCATGCAACTTTAATTACATCCAGAACGTCAAAGTGAATCTATCCTTAGTTATTTTACTCAGCTACCATCAATAGAAAGATGCTAAATTCTATGGGAAAACCTACTACTAGTTAATCTAAGGCTGCTTATTACATTTACATACACAAAGATTAGGATGAGGGATTTAATAACTTTAGAATAATAAAATAATTTTTATTTCTGATTAACTTTAATGTTGGAATCAAGAGAATCATTGTACCATCTATATGTGAAATACATAGTATAACCAAAAAGGTTGTGTTTTAGCTGTTTGAAGGGTGTAAAACCAAAAGAAAAGATGCAAAAACTCAATTTAAGAACAGGAAGCTAAGAAATAGCGCACATAGAACAGATCTAGCTAGATTCCTTTCAATGAGAATGACGGATCTACAGTATAACTGGAGCATTTCTATGTGGATTTTGTCAGGTGGAAAAAGCTACATAATGCGGTTTTAACTTGAAAGACTGGATAAGTAGAAAACGATTCAAGTTTATTCACATTTATTTGCCTAACCCTTTTAATTTCAGTGATATGGATCTTTTACAGGTTTTATGGAATCTAGATTTTAAAGCTTTAAGTATAATATTTCAATAGTCTAGAGTAAAATTCACTGAATTTCAAGCCTGTGTTTGTGCTATTTTGCCTCATAAAACCCTCCTGCCACATATTTTGATGGTTTATGTAAAGAGCAGTAAAGATATGATGAAATCGTATGATACATCCTGGTTTTTTTTTGTATTTATTCTAACTACAAAAAGGAGCAGCATGATGCAGATAAACATTCAAGGGTTTTTTTTATTTTATAATTTTAATGTAGAATAATAGTGAAGTATTATTAAACTAGAAATAACAAATGGAATATGTAGTAACTAAAACAGTGTTAAAACAAATCAAAATATATTTTTAGATTTTAGAGTCTTCAAAGTAGCCACCCTTTGCCCTGATGACAGCTTCTTTGCACACCTTGGCATTTTCTAATCAGCTTCAAACTGGAATGTTTTTCAAACAGTTTTGAAAGAGTTCCACATATGCTGGAGCAATTTGTTGGTGCTTTTCTTTCACTTGGGTAATCATCCCCAAACTATCTCAATTGGGTTGAGGTCGGTGATTGTGGAGGCCAGGTATATGATGCAGCACTCCATCACTCCCCTTCTGGTCAAACAACGCTTTACACAGCCTGGAGGTGGGGTAATTGTTGTTGAAACAAACGATAGTCCCATTAAGCCCAAACTAGATGGGATGGGTATGACGCTGCAGAATGCTGTGATAGTATGTGCTGGTTAAGAGTGCCTTGGAATTCTAAATAAAATATTGACAGTGTACCAGCAAAGCACCCCACACCATCACACCCCCCCTCCTGCTTCACATTTACAGGAGGGAAAAAGTATTGATCCCCTGATGATTTTGTATGTTTGTCCACTGACAAAGAAATGATCAGTCTATAATCTTTTAATGGTAGGTTAATTTGAAAAGTGAGAGACAGAATAATGAACAAAAAATCCAGAAAAATGACATGTCAAATGTTATAAATTATTTGAATTTTAATGAGGAAATAAGTATTTGACAATCAGAAAGATTTCCCCCATGAAAGTGTTTTTAAGAGATGATGAGATAGAGCAAAAAGAATTCAGTTGTTACTGTGTATAAAAGACACCTGTCACAGAAGCAATCAATCAATCAGATTCCAAACTCTCCACCATGGCCACAGACCAAAGAGCTTAATGTAGGGACAAGATTGTGAGACCTACACAAGGCTGGAATGGGCTACAAGAACATCGCAAAACAGCTTTCTGGGTGAGAAGGTGAAACATGGGAATAGAAATGGAAGAAACACAAAGAAGAATGGGGGCTCATGTGCAAGACCTCACGTGGGAGTTGCAATGATCATGAGAACGGTGAGGAATCAGCCCAGAACTACACGGGGTTGTTCAAGGCAGTTGGGACCATCGATACCAAGAAAACAATTGGTAACACAATTACGCTGTGAAGGACTGAAAGAGCACCCGAAGTCCTGCTCAAGAAAAAGTTGGCACATATACAGTTTGCCAATGAACATCTGAATGATTCAAGGGAGAACGTGAAAGTGTTGTGGTAGATGAGACCAAAATCGAGCTTTTGGCACTTAAACTCAACTCGCGTGTGGAGGGAGGAGGAATGCTGCCTATGACCCCAAGAACAATTATCCCCACCGTCAAACATGGAGGAGGAAACATTATGCTTTGGGGGGTGTTTTTTTGGTAAGGGGACAGGACAACTTCACCGCAGATAAAGGGGCGATGGAGGGGCATGTACGTAACGAATCTTGGGTGAGAACCTCCTTCCTCAGCCAGGGCATTGAAAATGGGTCGTGGATGGGTATTCAGCATGACAATGACCCAAAACACACGGCCAAGTCAACAAAGGAGTGGCTCAAGAAGAAGCATATTAAGGTCCTGGAGTGGCCTAGCCAGTCTCCAGACCTTAATCCCATAGAACATCTGTGGAGGGGAGCGAAGGTTGAGTTACAAATGTAGCCTCGAAAACAAGACTTGGGAGAAGATCTGGCAAAGAGGAACAAATCTCCTGAGATTTGTGCAAAAGGGCCAACTACAAGAAACGCTCTGATCTGTGATTGCCAACAAGGGTTTTGCCACCAAGTACTAAGTCATGTTTTGCAGAGGGGCCAAATACTTATTTCCCTCATTAAAATTCAAATCAATTTATGGGCAATTTTGACATGGTTTTCTTGGAATTTTTGTTGTTATTCTGTTCTCACTATTCAAATAAACCTACCATTAAAATTATAGACTGGGATCATGTCTTTGTCAGTGGGCAAATAAACAAAATCAAAAAGGATCAAATACTTTTTTCCTCACTGTACATTTTACATTTACATCATTTATAGAACCAAACATGAGAGATCATCCATTCACATTTACATTTTAGTCATTTAGCAGATGCTCTTATCAGTGCGACTTACAGTTAGTGGGAGTATACATCTACATTCACTCCTACTCTGCGTCCTTACAAAGACACGGCGGTTGGAACCAAAATCTCACATTTGGACTCATCAGACCAAAGGACAGATTTCCACCGGCCCATCGTCATTGCTCGGCAGCTTTGGCCTGCCAAAGTTTCTTCATTATTGGTGTCTTAGTAGTGGGTTTTTTTGCAGCAATTCGACCATGAAGGCCTGGATTCACACAGTCTCCTCTGAACAGTGCTGATGTTGAGATGTATCTGTTACTTTTTGCATTTATTTGGGCTGCAATTTCAGATGGTAACTCTAATTAAACTATCCTCTGCAGCAGAGTGGTAACTCTGGGTCTTCCTTTCCTGTGGCGGTCCTCATGAGAGCCAGTTTATCATAGCGCTTGATGGTTTTTATGACTGCACTTGGAAGAAACTTTCAAAGTTCGAATTTTCATATTGACTGACCTTCATGTCTTAAAGCAATGATGGACTGTCGTTTCTCTTATTTATTTGAGCTGTTCTTTCCATAATATGGACTTGGTTTCACCAAATAGGCATCTTCTGTATACTACCCTCACCCTGTCACAACACAACTGATTGGCTCAAACGCATTAAGAAGGAAGAAATTTAATAAATTAACATTTAACAAGGCATACCTGTTAAAATAAATGCATTCCAGGTGACTACCTCATGAAGCTGGTTGAGAGAATGCCAAGAGTGTGCAAGCTGTATCAAAGCAAAGGGCGGATAATTTAAGAATCTCAAATATAAAATATATTTTGATTTGTTTAACAACTTTTTGGTTACTAATGATTACAAATGTGTTATTCATAGTTTTGATGTTTACCAATTATTACACAATGTAGAAAATAGTAAAAATAAAGAAAAACCCTAGAATGAGTAGGTGTAATCAACTTTTGAATCATACTGTAGAGATACAACTAGGAGCAGATATTTGTATTATTTTATTTATTTATTTTCAGCTGGGTTTGGCTCACTCATTTAGGCATTCCCACTAGGGCACACTGGTCTCTGGCAGAGGACCTGTCCCTTCTCGCAGGTGCAGAACTCGCAGCCGGTGCCATTCCACACGTCACCGTGGTAACGGACGGTGAGCCCACAGGCAGCTGCCCTGGCGGGCAACACACTCGTCACAACACTGCCCCGCCCCCCCTCTACTTTGGTCTGGTCCCTGCATGATCATGGGAAGGTATAATGGAAACACTTTAATAAACTTTCATGAGTAAGCATCAACAAATTAATTATGAATAGAACATCAGTGTTCCCCACTGGCGTGCCCGTGATCCTGACTTGGCCCAAGGGTGGTTTTATTTGGCTCAAGTATTCTGGAGCAAATTTGAATTTTTATTGTTAGACATAAAGACTGTAAAACACCAGAGATCAGCCCCAGTGATTTTAATTTTAGAAATCTGTTCCCAAGTATTCTACACACATACAGAGAGACACGCGATCATATACAAAATGTAAACAAGGGTTTGAAATGATTATGATTTAGTCAAACATTATATCTGTTTGGGCTTATGTCAATTCGCAGTGTTACAAATTATTTGTAATTATGTTCGTTCACCATACCGCCCAGGAAAATCGCCCAGGCTGAATCTAATTGATGATCCCTGAGGTTCATGCGGAATTACATAATGACAGAACAGACAGACATAGTAATATCATAGACTTTTCCCTGTGTACCTTCCTCACAGGCTCCTGGCGGACAGGGTGTGTGGACAGACTGGCCCCGAACACACACACCTGCAGCTGCTCCTTCTGCCACTGCTCACCGTGCCGCAGAACACACAACACACACACACACACACACACAACACACACACACACACAC